>NW_007726642.1:227772-257032 GCF_000696425.1 Galeopterus variegatus | reverse complement strand
AAAGAAAGAAAGAAAGAAAGAAAATTATGCAATTTGCTGTGTCTTGCAATTGTGTGTTGCTGCTTTTGTACAGAATTAGTGGTAAAAACAGCAGCAATGCTCTCTGGATGCTGGGAGCAATTATGAACCATCTAAGTGAGATGCTTATCAGTGGCTGAAGCTTTTAGAGCTCACTCTATGTACAGTTGTAAGTAACTTGCTCTTGACCTTCAGTTACTTTAATTAAAGTGTATGGGGTTGGTCAGAAGTAATTATCCTGTTTGGAAAAGAGAGAGAAAAAAAGCACCTCAACAATTCTGGGTGGCAATAGATTTTAGAAACAACTTTGCCAATTTCTTATTGTATGTGTGCATCTCCCATAAAAGGATCAGATTGCAGTAGGTTAGAGTTATTGGTGGTGGTTACTTAATGGCAAACAATGGGATACAAACAGGGTTTATTGTAACCCAAGTCACCCTGTTCAGCAAGCAGCCTGGCTCAGGGCTCCAAATGCCTTGATGTGCAGTCTCCACAGTGCAGGCAGACACTCCTGAAGTTTTTTCTCTCTAAATGGTGAGTATACCATCCATGAATGGTACTTATAAATTAAATTACTATTTGGAACACAAATGAGCTAGCATCTCTCTTTTTTACTCCTTCCACTCACTGTTTCACTACCTTTTAAAAACAATCTCTCTGTTTCTTTAGAAAAACAAAAACAAAACAAACCAACCCAAAAAAACCCTCAAGCAATTATCTTTACCAACATAGCAAGAGGCTCTCAATGGGAGACCTGGGCAGAAAATCAGTGTTTTAAAAGAGTCTAAAACTCATTCAGACTCTGGGCTCATCGCAGAGCTCCCATGGTTTAGTCCTATGTTCAAATTGTAAGTGCCCTTCCAAAAGCTCTGCAAACAAATGAGCAACACAGTAATGGCTGGAAGCATCAAGCATGAATGCTCCCAGGGCTATTGCTACCATAGCCACTGTTCAGAAGCACACAGCAAGCAATCTTTACTTTCATTTCTCTAGCTCTGGATGACCCCAGAGCACTGCCTGGGTAGGGACTCTGGCTTTTCTATCCCATGACACTGACTCTCACACTCCTCAGAAATGAGGCGGGCTGTCCAAAAAGATAAGCAGAAACACTACATTTTTAAGTCTAGCAGTAGTCTGCCTGATTAGCCTGCCCCCCCAACAGCAACTCTAGCTAATTATTCTCTACAAAGACATCCTAGAAAGATGGGCTATTTATACTATAAGAAAATATCAGAAGAAAAATTGGGCGACTTGCTTTTTTAGGGCCCACTTTCCCTCTTATTACACACACTATGTCATTCTACCAGGGTTCTTACCATATAGAGGACAGTAAATAAAGATTATCATGAATTTGATCAAATGCTTCAGTGCCTCCTCTCCTGGCCTATGAATGCACTCATTACAAATCAGCTGAATGGCTCATTGATTCGCCAGGAGGACAAGCAGACATACCCAATCGCTCAGCCAAGCGGATGTAGACTGGGTCCACCCTACGCATGGTTTTCACCAGATCTTTTTTGCGGAATTTGATTTCTACTGTCCCTTCTGGCTCCAGAACCGATCCCCTGAATCAGAGAGAAAGAAGAAAAAACAAAACAGAAATAAGGCACTTTAAAGGAAGAAGACAGCAGAATGAGGCCAGTTATAATTTGTGGACCAGGAAATAGCTTCATTATGGTTTTGCCCACCCATGGTTCACAGACATCACCCCAGGGAGAAAAGCAGACATCAGAGAAGAGTCTGAGTGAGGTATGAGAAAGGCCTGGCAAAAAGCAATTAAAATAATTCTCATTACCACACCAGTCAACTTCCATCTCAAAGGGAGAAGAATACAGATTCCGCCACCTTTAGCTGATAACAGAGTGACAGCAATCACATTATTTTCCAGCGGGGGAAGAAAAAGATGCCGTAGGCACAATGGTAGGGAAACCACCTCTAGCACTCAGGCTGTACAATGAGGGGTCGATGCTGATTATCCTACACCAGAGCTGTCAGTCTGATGGCAGGACTCTGATCAGACACACTAGGCTTGGCCAAGCAGTAGGTAAAACACTGTCTCTGCTATGGAAACGAGCAAAGTGCAAGGTCTCAAGGTTACTTCTAGTGCACGCTGATGATGTTCTATCACCAGGAACTTTTCCCTAAACAACTTTTTTAAAAAAACATTTACAGCAGATGGGCTGGCTGCTTAGTTCAGTTGGTTAGAGCATAGTGCTGATAACACCAAGGTCCAGAATTGGATCCCTGTACCCACCAGCCACCAGAAAAAAAGAAAAAGAAAAAATTACAGCTAATGTTTACTTTGTACATGGCACTTAAGCGCTTACATATAAATCTTCACAAAAATCCTATGCCCAGTCTATATCCACTATGAGGTAGGGTACTATTATTATCCCCATTTTACAGATGAGAAAATTAAGGTACAGGAATTAAAAGATTTGGCTAAATCTACCAAGTTAATGATTTGAAATCAGACAGTCTGATTTCCAAAGTCTACACAGGAATTATCTTTGATCTGATATCAGATGAGGGGCTAGCTTAGGACTTAAAAATAATAAACCCCTAAGTGTAGAATGCTAGCCTAGTGATGTGACAGTAAAACTGCTGGACTCTCCTAAGCAGCTTTTGAAGTAGAAGGCTGAATATTTTGGGAAAAGAGAGAAGTGGGTGCTCTAATAAAATGATTAGATGTTAAGACTTTGAATGGAAAATGTCAAGGAAGTATGCTGTGAAGTTTACCTACTTAGGAAAGAGTTGAGAACGGATTATGAAAAGATGCTAGGTTTGAGCTGATCTGCTTTACTTAACTAGTTTTAGGTACCACCTCCCAACAAGCCCGGGGTTCTCCCTTGCAGTTTTTTTGGGTACTATAAACACTGTTGTCCAACCTCCTGGAATGCTAGAGTGAGACCCTGGACTCTAAACAAGAATGAAGCTTTGGTTTGGAATCACAGAATGTGGGTGCTGTGGTGCACCGTGGTGACCACCCAGCTCATTCTACAGAGAAGGAGAAGTAGCCCAGGGAGAGAAAAGACTACTCCAACTTTCTCAATAGTCAGTAGCAGAGCTGGGTGAAAATCCTAGAACTCCAAACTAACAATTCAGACCTTCTACTCCAACTTGCTTTAAGCTCCCCCTGCCACACACCTAAGGAAGAGATAGTGAATAGGCACATCTGAACAACAAATAGGAGGAGAGAATCTCTGAGTTAGGAGGTGCCTGGAATAGAGGACTTCATGGTAAATGAATCTGGGATAAGAGATTACATTGAGAAAAAGACATTCCAGCCCGGTTTCCCTCTCATGCTAGCAGATGCTATTTAGAAAGCCCATTTTTTTGACTTTGGAGTGTTTTAGGAATGGACAGATTCAAATAAAGTTGTCTTGGTTATAATGTTCTCCAGAAGGAAACCAATAGCTACAGCATCCCTAGAGGCAGTGAATGGAAATAAGGAAGGCACGCTACCTGCTTTCTCGGTCAGCATACATTTCCATGTGCCGGGGGTTGATGGTGGGGTCAATCACGACCCAGGAGCCACCTCGCAGCTCAGCCTGGGGAGGAATGTACACCATCACAGGCTGGGAGCACTCCCGTAAGCCATCCACAATGTAAGCACCGAACTTCAGCACTTGGTCATACATATCTATGGAGAATGAGACAAATTAGAAATCATGGAACTTATCCTACCCAAAGCAGTGTTTCCAAACATTGTTCACATCATGGCACACATGGAAAATAAAATTTGTATGGCACATTGTGGCTCATGAGGAAGCTGCTCATGGACAGAGGTGACAGGTCTAGGGGTTCCAGCCATCCCAGGTCCTATTTGGCTACGCTGAAGACTGAAGAGCAGTTCTCTACCTGTATTCCACTCAGCATTCCAGAAGATCTTCAAAACCACAAGACAGCAAAAGAGAAATGTATCATCTTTCACTAGATACAGTGTGCAAGCCCTCTAGATTGCATTTCCATTTTATATCCTCCCTGAATTTCTGCACTCAGGTTTCACCACATTAATTCACACTTGCTCTACAAACGCTGGGTATTTTTCATATCAATATGTGATCTCTGCCACTACATTAAGTTTTCTGAAGGAAGAAACAATTCTAGCTCTTTTCAATTTCTCTCATGGTACTTAGCATACGATGAGATCTTAAAATGTGCAGCTAATGGAAATGGATCCTTCAAAAATTTTGTCTTCGAAAACTATCTTTCATCTTTGTATCCCCATTGTCCTGCCCAGTGCCTGAAATATAGTTAATGATCAATAAACATCTGCTGGGCCGAGCCCGTGGCGCAATCGGGAGAGTGCAGCGCTGGGAGCGCAGCAGCGCTCCTGCTGCGGGTTTGGATCCTATATAGGGATGGCTGGTGCACTCACTGGCTGAGCGCGGTGCGGCCGGTCTCAAAAAAAACAAACAAACATCTGCTGAATGAAAGAATGAGCACATACACACTTTGGAAAGAATACAAGAAAGAAAAACAAACTAATTCTTTAACAGTTGCATTTTCATAGAGTACCAATCAGAGGAAATGAAAACATATATATAGGAAATATCACACAGCCACATAAGGAGAAGAGCCACCTCTTAATTCTTTTAAAGAGTACAGTTTATAATCCCCCAAAGGCCAGGAGCAGCCTGAAGAAAAGGACTCCTGGTGCATAAATAAAGTGAGTCCCTGGAAAGCTAGATCAGTTATTTATTTCCCAACTATATATGGACTCCTTCCTATTTGCCAGTTCATTGAAGTCTAATCATTGCTAAAGTTTTAGGTTTATGATTCCAGATGTTTAATGAGTACTTCAGTGGAGCCACAATGGATACCTTCTAACACCAAGTAACAGGTTCAACTGAGTTCAAACTTTCCTATCAAAAAGAGGATCTCATTTTGGAATAAATTGATTCTAGAAATCCAAGGCAAAAAAGCATTTTTCAGGAAGTTAAGAGCAAACCAAATAAAAATTGCTTTCATTGTAGTTACTGGCAAATTAAACTGCCACCTTCTCCAAAGTAAAAATGGCTCTATATACAAATCATCAGTCAGCACAGTTCACTGCAAGGCACATGCTTTTGTCCACTGCCCTAACCTGACTTGTCTGTGAAGACTTCAGAAATTCCAAGGTGCCCCAGGAAAGACTCCCTACTCTATGTGGAATGTGTATGGTCATATACTCTGTATATATGATCAGAGCGAAGACATTTATTCCTTTGTGAGGAAAGCAAAGACCAAAAAAATTTACTGCTAATTACACAACTGCAGTATGAAGAGCAGGGAATAAAGGACTTTAAGCACTTTACGCTAATTCTGTGGTTATGAAAATAATTGCTCAGTTCAAATTATTTTAACTAAATTAATTCTTTAGTGGGTATTTCAACCAGTGCTACATAATAAAATAATTGTGTAATTAGCAGTACATTTTTCAGTGCTGCCAAGAGTACAGTCTCAGAACAAGTCACAGAAAGGAGTGGCCCTCAACGGTATCATGCATAGATAAGAAATAGAAGGCACAGATAAAAGGAGAAAATAAAACAATAAAAGTACGAAAAGTCATTCTACCTGCAAAAGAAAAAAAAAAGTTAGAAGTAAATGAAGACAAAGTTTCCAGCCTCTTCACTCACTTCTATTTGTTAAAGATGTATCTACATGAAAATCTATGATTAACAGATTCAGCTCCCAAAAGAAGGGGGAGACTTTATTTAAAATGTATTTTCAGGGCCGGCCTGGTGACGCACTGGAGAAGTGCGCTGCTTGGGAGCACTGTGGCGCTCCCGCCGAGGGTTCGGATCCCATGTGGAGACTGGTTCCCACTCACTGGCTGAGCGAGGTGCGGGCGCAACACCGAGGGTTGCAATCCCGTTACCGGTCCCCAGTACGGGCGTGACACTGAGGGTTGCGATCCCGTTACCGGTCAGTAAAAAAGACAAAAAGGAAAAAAAAGTGTATTTTCGGGCAAGCCCATGGCGCACTCGGGAGAGTGCGGCGCTGGGAGCGCAGCAACGCTCCTGCCGCGGGTTCGGATCCTATATAGGAATGGCCGGTGCGCTTGCTGACTGAGCGCGGTACGGGCGACACCACACCAAGGGTTGCGATCCCCTTACCGGTCACGGAAAAAAAATAAATGTATTTTCACTCATTTAATTTAAAAAACCTTGATTTCATGGTATATGCAAACAGTTTGGAATGAAGATGAGTGTGTTTGCATTTTTTACTTTGGTGAAATGGACTTTGGTTCCTCTTTTTCATCATCATGGTTAGCTTGCTATGTACCAGGGAACATGATTACATATACACAAACACATAAATCATTTAGTCATCAGAATATCATATTATCCATATATCCAAGTTACAGGTGAGGCTTAGTTAAATGGCAAAGATAAGACCCAAATCCAGATCTTTTTGGCACTGAAGTCCACATTCTACTAGCTCATTCTTAACTCATCATCCTTACTGCTAAAAAAGAGAGCCTGAGGCTGAGGAAATCTGCTTTCCAACATCTAATAAATGTCTGAATAAAATAAAAACCAGAAAAGACTTGAACAAATGACTGAATATTTCTAAATGCTGCCTGGATTTCCTCTATGTTCAGAAATGTCAGAAATTGTACTGATGACACTACCAGCTACGTGAAGGATTTGGATCTACCTGCCAAATATCTTTAGGTCTCAGGACTGCAAGTAGAAAAGGGACATCAGGTTTCATTAAAGCTGACATGCTTGGGACCAACATAATGCCTCCATTTAACTTGGAACATCAACAGACCCAGAATCCACCATCAAAAGACCCAAAAAGTAGGCTATTAAAATATAAACAAACACATAAACTCTACAGTCAACAGGCTCATGCTGAATTGCAGCTGCAAAAATGCGAATCAAAACCACAGTGAGATACCACTCCATCCCTACTAGAATGGCTAAAATTGACAAAAGGGAAAATAACAAGCATAGTGAGGATGGGAGAAACTGGAACCCTCATACATTGTTGGTGGAAATATAAAATGGAGGGGCCGGCCTGTGGCTCACTCGGTAGAGTGCGGTGCTGATAACACCAAGGCCACGGGTTCGGATCCCATATAGGGATGGCCGGTTCGCTCACTGGCTGAGCGTGGTGCTGACAACACCAAGTCGAGGGTTAAGATCCCCTTACCGGTCATCTTTAAAAAAAAAAAAAAAAAAAAAAAAGAAAGGTAGGTTGAAACACTTGGCAACAATCTGACACAACTGTCTGAAATCCCTTCATATTTAAGAGAGAGCAAAAGAGTAGTAGGGCGGGGTTTATGCTAGAAATCAATCTAGGGAATTTTAAGGCTATGCATTAGCTGACTGTCAATTCTCAGACTCAGAAATATAACTAGGAATGGGATATACTGGTAAGTTCTTCACTGGAGAGGCAGGAGCTTGGAGTTTTCTAGCATTCTGAGCAAAGCACCTCTGTATGAATAGTGATTGCACATAGCCTTTGCAGTGTGTTCTCAGCACCCAGGCACCAACCCTGTCTAGGGCCTATATTGTTATACAATGTGGATAAAGCGTGACAGCCACATGTACCAAATAAGGGAGCAGGGTGGCAGAGTGTTTTCATAGGTGTCCGATACTCTCGAAACTGGAACAGATCTTACTGGCTTGGGGAAGATTATCTGTTAGAAGCTGAAGGTAAACATTAGGCATACACAAGCTGCATATACATAATGTCTCTCATGAGTTCATTATGGCCAGCTAACACTGTATTTCAACATCCAAGTAATCAGAGACTTTAAAATAGACTTTCATTCCAGTTAAAGTTTTCAATAAATGTTTTTTATTGTTATTTATAACCTGTCCCGGGAAAAAATAATAAGTATAACATGAAAAGCCAACTGAGAGTGACCCTGTAGCACCAGCAGTGAGGTAGCTTAATATCACTGGGATTTGCATCCTATCAAGCTATTCATGCTGAGGCTGGGACCCTGGTGCTAATTTCTAGTAAATTTCACGCTTGATGTCTCCCTGTTGTGGGTCATTGCCGGTTCGTCTAAATAAACTGCTTCCAAATGGCTCTTCCATCTAAATATTCAGCCAGTTTTTATAATTTAATTTTGCATTATGCTGAATAGCCTTCCGGCCAGATAGAGCTCATTGGAAAAAAAGCACCAATACCATCTCGACATGCCTTTATTTATTTATTTATATTTTTACTGCTCGAATTAGACCTCCTAGGCCGACTAGTAAAGAGTTTTTTTTTTTCCCTCCACTAATGTCAATTTTCAGCATAGCAAGAGCTGTCTCTAATCTTTTCCTACTCATTACACACAATTTTGGAGTCATTTTACCCACAGTGCAGTCGGCTCCTGGCTGTGTGTTTGTGTGCACTGAGGGATGGCATAATTGTTTATTTTCCCTCCCTGCATAATCCCCAGCCAGTACTGAAACCAAAACTGCAAACATCTCCCCAAGGGATGTGGAGAATGACAAGAAGCTCTCAGCTTAGGTCCTTTTACGTGAGATAATATGTAGGAAACATCCAGACCTGTATGTAAATACCAAAGATGTGTTCCTCCCCCTCCTACTTTCACGAGACTCTCTATCTTCCCCAAAGCTTATTTGTCTTGTGTGTAAATGAATGCATCAGCACCAAAATTCAGAAGATAGAATTGGCCCTGGTCTATATCAGGGTAAGAACTCATCTTCGACAAGGGGCAATGAGGAGGAGGGAATGGGCACTTATTGTTTAATGGGTACAAAGTTTATGTTAGGGATGATGAAAAAGTTTTGGGTATAGATAGTAGTGATGGTTATACAACACTGTGAATGTATTTAATGTCACCAGATTGTACGTTTACAAATGGTTAAATATTAGGTACATTTTACTACAATAAAAAAATAACTCTTTTGTGAGCTTTTCAAATTTCTTTTTACAATAACCAAGGACATCCCCAAAACAAAGGGGAAGTAGATGGACAATACCTTTTTCAGGAAGCTTGATACTCTATTTTAGGAATATCCTAGTAGATCTGGTTCTGGTCCTTGGCTCTAAAATCAGCTAACTGTACTACAGTAAGACAGTTTTACATTCCTCTCCCAACTCTGTCCTTTTTAGCTGAATGATCTTGGGAAATTTACTTAACCTAAACCTCAATTTATGTAAAATAAGGATAACAATATAACCTACCCCTTAAAGCTGCTTGTTGTGATGATTATGTATGATAATACATGTAAAATGGTTAGCACAGTTTCTGGTGAAAAGAGCTCAATGAATCTTAATTGTTGTTGTTATTGTTAGAGGGCTAGCAGCCAATCTGGGCCTGGGCCTGAGCCAAAATATGTAGCAGAATTGAAGCTTTTCCTAGAAGTGGCACATGAGGAAACTTCTGAACTCTAAACTCTCAGTAGGATAAAATAGCCAGGATGACTCACTCCTAAATTGCAACTCAGAAAATATCTCAGAGGGACCATAATCCCTATAAGGTTAGGATGATGGATTGTCAGACATGCACAGGCTCTGCCGAATCTAAACCCTTCCTCCCTCTGCCACAACGTGCCCAGTAATCAGAGATACCCCTCCAGCCCAGAGCCAGGCCAATCACCTTTCATCCCACCAGAGAAGCCCCTCCAGTTGGCAAAGACCATCAGAGGCAGCCTTTCCCGGTTGAAGTCCTTGATAGCCTGATAGGTCTTAAACGCAGAGTCTGGGAACCACACCTGGCGGGCGCAACACTGAGGGTTGCGATCCGTTGCCGGTCACAAAAAAAGACAAAAAAAAAAGGAAAAGAAAAACAAAACTGAAAACTCAAGATCAAACCAAACAAAAACTGTTGTTCATCAAGACCAACTTTGAAGTAAAATGTAAGAAAGGGTCCTGGATCTTTGACTACTATTGTTAAATACTTTTCTTTATAAGTCGTGATTATACCACCACTTTTTAGTCAAAAGCGAGAACCTAACTGACTCTGATGGAAGAATGTACTCCTAGGAACCCTTATTCTAGGCTTCTCAAAGGCAACTTTAAATGAGTTAATTACATTTCCCCTCAAAGCAAGCCAACTATACATAGTCTCCAAGTCGTCTTACCTCTGTGCTTAGTATGGCTTCTTCTGTACTGTGATTAATCAACAGACACTTGATGTGACATCGCTGAACAGCCTCCTCCCAGGATTCCCTGATCCCTCACTTTCTGGATGGTGTCAGGATGTGTAAATGTAATCCACCCTTTTAAAAATGATGGACTGTGGTGTTCACGCTTGGCGTTAAGACACACTTCATTATTAATTCTAGCTGTAGCACTCCTGCATGCATGCTCAGAGAATCTGTGCAATGTCAGAGAACTTCAGCAGTGTCTCAGCTGCCTTTCTGTAAGACCATCTTGCCAACAAAAGGAGACTGTCTTCTAGCATCAACAAGACCACTGTAAGGGCCGGTCCGTGGCTCACTTGGGAGAACGTGGTGCTGATAACACCAAGACCACGGGTTTGGAACCCATATAGGGATGTCTGGTTAGCTTACTTGGGAGAGAGTGGTGCTGACAACACCAAGTCAAGGATTAAGATCCCCTTACCAGTCATCTTTAAAAAAAAAAAAAAAGACCACTGTAAAGGCCCATTTAATTGTTTAGGCAGATTTAGCTTGTAGTCCAGCTAGAGTCATCTTACAAGTAAGCACATGATGGTCTGAAATTACTCAAGGCTGCTGATGCCCTTCCCTCTAAAATTGGTGGTTTGCAGTGCTCCCAATATATCCACAGGCACTGCAGAAGGGAAACAAGCTCTAACCACAGGTGCACAGTGTACTCGAAGGTGACCTACCTTGGCTTCAGAATCCAGGTTTGCAGGATCAGCTGGGATACTTAGTTCTACTGTTCGGGTTTCTACGGCAACTACTCCCACAGGTATTCCTCCTAGCCTGATAAAAAATGAGCCACATAAGAACCCAATGTATATCAGCATTACAGCTAGTCATTTATTTTTCAATCCAATATCAAAACATTGGGGGGAAGCTGGAAACAAAAACAGAGAGCAGAGGGAAATCTGACTCTTCTAGAAATTAAATGTGGGACTGTACAGATTTGGAATTTACTCTGTAAATATGGTGGGAAACCACCCTCAGAATCACTCTTATTCAAAAATGCCCCAACAGAGGATAAATTCAAACCAAGAGTTGTAGTTGGGGAACCTCTGTATTTAGACTCAACATCCTAGTATGCTCACACACACACATACCTACTTCTGTGGTTGCCAAATGAAACTTCTCAGTTCACTCTAGAGCATCTCTTTGGTGAAGATGGTGGGAAATGCTCTGAAAGGCAGTAGGAACCTGAAACTTTCAGTAACTTTTAATGAGTGCTGGCCTTGGAGGAACAGAGCTATAGTTTTCTATGGAATATTAATAATGTGGTTCCAGATTAGATTTGAGGGTACAGTAGGTCTTACACTGGGCATGTGAGGATGGGGTATGTGGAGGTGTGTTATGAGTATAATGAAAAATATGTGCCAAGAGTAGGAAAGTGGTTAAACAAGCTCTTAACTTTCTCTTTCATTGGAAAAGAGCAATGGGACAGGAATAATTTTCAGTAGTAATCAGTGAAATCTTTATCAGAAGTATATACTTAATCTCAAAGCTATATTAATTTCAGAAACTGTTCAGAGGCTCACAGCCTCTGCATCTATACTACATGACACAATCCCAACTTGGTCCTCATAAAGATTTCCTAGAAAAATTCTCAGAAAGAAACATGCAAGGTATAGGCTGAGTCCTTACTCTGGAAAATGTGATTCAATCTTCATTCTCTCTGTTGCGTTCCGTAGGGTTGGGGATGAGATGTGTTATAGTTTCTCATTCCCCACAGTATCTCCATAACAAACTTTTCCATGAAGGATGGTCTTTGGTTGTTACATAGGCTACTGGAAATGGATTCCTGTCATCACAAGAGGCCTGACAAGGGCCTGAGTGGAGACCACCTACCCCCTTGTCAACTACCGGCACTGAATCAGAATCAAAAGCCCTCTAGACAATGAGACAATGAGCAGGAGGTACACAGGAGGGTTTAGAAATATTTCTGTTCACAATGATTAACAATCCAACTGGAAACTTGTAATTGCAAAAGCCATCCTAAATCGGTAACTTATAACTTATATATTAGGGCCCATGTGACCTAATAAAGAACATCTTTATCCGAGTATTACAGTTATTTATTGAACTTGAAAACAGCTCAGAACAACTTCTGTTTTCTATTATACTTCGTATAAATTTTATCAGGCTAGCACATGAAGATGCTACATCTTGTTTTATAGTGTGTCCCTGGACAAGGTGCCATGGAATAATAAAAGACAATTTACAGCCAATAGCACACATATTCCAAACATACATACCAAAGATGAGTTTTGGCAGCACTTACAGTAACAATCCCAGAAGAATACATTTATATTTATTTCTCGAAATACCATTGCTTTTGAAAGAAGCTAGATCCATTTGTGTTTTATATACTTGTAAGCATGTGTATGTGTTTGGAGTAAGAAGCCCAGAACTCATCACACGGAAAGAAAGCAAGAAGTCAGAGCGAGTGTTGCAATAAACAATGGCAGAGCTAGCCAAAGCCAAGCTTGACTGATCTTGGTCACAGAACAATCCCTATTTTTCCAATGATAAGTGTAAAGTATTATTTTCTTATTTCCCATGGGAGGATCTTAAAGACCTTAACAAAGGTTTGGCTCTGTGAGGCTTAAAACCTGTCATGTTTCATACAGATAGGAAAACTGAAGCAGAATAGATAAGAGGCAAATTCTCAAAAAAGTTGGTCCTAGTGTGAAATAAGTACTCTCTATAACAAGCCGATAAGTCCTGGGTAGGAGGGTTCTCACTCCAGTGCACCCCCCACCTCCACCTCCCCAGTGGGAATTTTACCAGGCATAGAGAATAATTCTCATTGGGACCCAGAATCCTGGGGTGAGGTAAAAGACCTGAGACTCAAAAGAAAACAGGTAGCTAGTCTCTGTTAGTTTCAGTGTGAGCAGACTCCAGACCTGACTCCTATTCAAGAGTCACAGTGGAAGACTGTCTATGGGATTTGCCATCTTATAGCTCCTTGTCACTAGCAACATGAAGTGTGCTGACCTGCTGCACTGAGAGAACCACAAAGCCTAGAATTATTTGCAAGGCTAGAATCTAAATCTCAACCCCATATGGCACGTCTGAGAATCTTGAGCAGGTGCCGCTTTTCACCAAGATAAGGAAAACTTATTGCCCCTGAGAGAAAGGTGAGCTCCAGATGCAGGTCCCCGAGGCAGCATGTCTCTGCAGTGCAGAACTAGATTAAGATCAACCTTGGCAGGTGCTTGTTATAGTGAGTGCTACAGATTATTTCATGCAGAGCTTGCTATTGAGTGAAGCACTTCTTAAGAGTGCGTATTAAAATTTAATAGAAACTTCAATTTCCTACTTGAAAAATATGGGTATCCCATCAACCTATTCCAGCTCATTCTACTCACTCCTGCTTTAGGTAAACTTTTGCGGGGTGGGAGCGCAGGCAATTCAAATCTGATTATAATCCAATATAGTACATTTATCACTTAAATAATCTCAATGCCGTGGGGGAACTTCTCTCAGGTTACATAGAAAGCATATTAGTCTCTGATTCACTTGTCACTGACTCCTGAAAAAAAATGGTCTTTGGGGGAGGGGAAGTTATTGGTGAGCTATGGCTATTCTAGTTGAGTTTTATAGAATTCAAAGAATTTTTCTTGCAACATTATCAAAAGGAAATGTCAAAAACCAGCCTTCAGATTAAATGCATCATTGAAGTAACACACTAAATGCCTACTGGGAACCACCACTCTAGTTGTACTGACTTGGGCATGGCAATAATCTGGAAAGTTCAGACAAAGAGAGCATTATTGGTAAAAATCTATACAGTCATGGCCCTTTCCTTTCTTATTTTTAGTTGGGAGGGAAAAGAGCTTCCAAAGCAAAAGAGATCTTACCTGGCTCTACCAACCACCACAGTCTGTGCCCAGGGCTGCATAATCTCTGAGAAAGATCCATAGTCAAAAAATCCACTCAACCACTGACCTTTTTGGGCTATAAAAGGAATATAAAGAAAACAAAGAGAGAATAAAGACAGTCAATCCATTGACAATGCACTGGAACTGTGATTTTTTTTTTTTTTTTTTTCTTGCGACTGGCCCATGTGGGGATCTGAACCCTTGACCTTGGTGTTTGTTCTCAGCACCACGTTCTCCCAAAGGACCAGACTGACCAGCCCTGGAACTGATGAATTTAAGGTGGGATTTGGGGGATTATTTTGGGAAGTTTGTTGTTTTAAACCATATTATAACAGATGGAAGCATTAGGCAGTTGAATGTTCATCTGCCTTCAGACATCATCTCCTATTTCTTTTGCTAGTCTGCATAAAAACACTCATTTATCAGCAAAAGCATCATTTATTGTTAAACGATGGGGTTCAGCTAGCAGAGTTTGCATGCTTTTAAATAAATAACTTGGTTTTTTTCAAGACACCACAAGCATTTGTTAAAAGGCAGCCAAGTCATTAAAGATATTTTCAAAATGTCTATTTCTATTTTAAAACTTGCCTTACAATTTTGTTTGATTCTACTAATTTTCTTTTAATGGAAAGCTAAAGACAGCCAAATGATAAGTATTAATGAGGACCCAAATTTGAGGACGTGATAAGGGACTCAGTTTCTCTACTAGAAAAGCAACAAGATATTTCCACTTTATTTACAGTTTACCAAGTATAATCTTTCTATAAGAAGGGGCCATGACCACATACTTTTGACAGAGAGCAAAAATATAATGGTTAGGATGGACATACTTAATGCCATTAACCTCCCTTACACACAGAATTTCCTTCACTGACAAGACATATCATTCTAGTTTAAGAAAAAAATTTTGTTCCACAGGTATGAATGTTTGACCAAGGCCTCATAAAAGCTTCTGCAAATAACTGTTTCTTAGTTTGTCCTCTCAGCCAACAGTTTCTCTGTAATTCCTCTAATTTGAACATGGCCCTCCAACCCCTAAAAACCCAAGTCCAAAACCAATTAAAAGTGGAGATCTGAGCAAGCTAACCTCTGCTGACTTAAACAGGATGGGGAGTGTTTTATCAAGACTAAACTTGTAATTACTGTGTTCTACATTCCTTGCTTCTGTGGCCCCAGTGTAAAATGTGATCATCCATTTCAAAATTATCTCTCTATCATGAGCCCAAAGCCGATCGTTTAGATTCTGGTCTCGTGTTGGGCTTCAGTTTGAAGAATATCACAGCACTATCTCCTCTAATAAATGACTTTAACTTTTCACCTAGAAGATATCTGCTTTAACTTATCACAGGGAATCATCTGCTTTCTTTAACGCTTCCACTAAATTAAAATCTGAAGTCATTCGATTTGGGAGTGAGTGTTAGCTGCACACAGACAGCAGGATGAATTACTAGGAAGTAGATGAAAAAATATTATCCAAAAAACAGAAAACTTAGTTTATCACAAATTTCATTTTATTCTGTGGATCTCATTAATAATGGCCAGGATAATGCCCACCTACACAGTCACTTCTGTTTATCCCATGAAAGAGGGGCTCAAATTTTGATGAAGGTTCTAAACCAAATTTCTAGGTCCATCAGGATGCTGAAATTTTAACATTATATGCTTGGATCATTTTATGATTCTTACTTCAATAACAATAATTTGGAACTACAGAATTAATTTTGAAATGGAAATGTTTTCTTCTTTAAAAACTTCTCCTTAACAACCACAACTTTTTATTTTTGAAGTTCTTACAACACGAAAATGGAGGGGACACATCTGGGTGGGAGGGGGGAGAGGGAGGAGGGAGGGAGGTTTCGGTGATGGGACACAATAACTAACTACATTGTATATTGACCAAAAAAAAAAAAAAAAAATTCTCCTGCCTTATATGTTGATTAGTGGAGGGAGGAGTCATTGGCTATTGTAGTTGGGCTTCACTGTCCCTGAAGAGTAGGTCATGTTCAGTTCAGAGGTAGAACTTAGAAGCCATTTAAGATGACTCCCATATTTCCCAGGAGAACACTCACTGAGTCTTATTCTGAATTGAAAAAGCAAAGAGGCCTACTTCATTCCCAGAAAAATCCTAGATTTTAAGGCTGATAAGAATCTTAGGCTCATTGTTCTTATCGTAATCATGGTATAAAAATAAGAGGTAGGGGGCTTGCTGATTAGCTCAGTTGGTTAGAGTGTGGTGTTATAACAGCAAGGTCAGGGGTTTGGATCCCTGGACAAGCCAGCTGCTTCCCCCCTCAAAAAAAAAGAGGTAAGGAGAAGATAAGTATGGTGATTTTTCTGGCTCTGTAAGAAAAATTATTTAGTTTTATTAAGATTAACATGACAAGGCATTGAAGTCATGTAAAATTATAAATTAAAATCAACATTTTTCTGGTGTTTTTTCTTTTTTTTTTCTGGTGGCTGGACCAGAGGGATCGAACCCCGGATGGTGATTTTTTTTTTTTTTTTTTTTTGGTGGCTGACCAGTCTGCAAGTCCAAACCCTTGACCTTGGTGTTTTAACACCGTGCTCTAACCAAATAAGCTAACCGGCCAGCCCTGGATGGTAATTTTCTATAATACCTAAAGTTGGGCTACAGATGAAACCCCAGCTCCTAAGTAATAGCTGTGTGATCTTGCACAAATCACTCAACTTCTCTGAGCTTGTAAAATGGTTATTTCTCAGAGGTAGTAAGCTCAAATAAGATAATATATGTGAAAGTGCTTTATAGTCCCACCTGGCTTAGAGAAGGTACTGTACCCACAAGAGTTTATTGTCTTCTTTTTCTTTCAGCAATCATGACTCTTAAATTTAATAAAATATTTTCTGCAACCCATTCTTCTTTTATATATATGTATTTCTTTGAAATGGTTTTAATAAACATGCAAAAAAGAACAAACCCTTCCTCACACAACCTGAAAAAATAGATTTAAAATGTATCAGGGGTATCTGAGGCTTCACAAAAGAACCTCCAGATAAGTACGGTTTACTAGAGCAGCCAAATGGAAGGACAAATGAGAATGTATGTTTGCCTTACATAGAGTTACCTCTTTTTTAGTTATTTTTAAGTTAGGTAAAATCAGCTCAAAGGCAGAGGGATATATTAGATAAAGCTGAAGGACGGGCTTGTTTTCACTCTAAATATTTATAGAACTAAAAGTCCCAGATAATCTCTACATGAATAAATTGTCTTACAAAGTAACCTTACATTAATAACTGAAGCAAGTACCAATATTATTACCAATATCATAGGAAAAGGGCACATGTGGGGTGAGTGCTTAGCAATTGTTTGTTGAGAAGACCCTACATTTAAGGGTCTCAAAGACACTTTCTAAAACTGACCTGATTGGGCTGGCCCGGTGGCGCACTGCTATAGTGCACCGCTTGGGAAGCGCGGTGGCGCTCCCGATGAGGCTTCGGATCCCACATACAGACCGGCCACTCACTGGCTGAGCGAGGGGCGGGAGCAACCCTGAGGGTTGCGATCCCGTGGCCGGTCCCAGTCCGGTACGGGCGTGACACTGAGGGTTGCGATCCGTTGCCGGTCACGAAAAAAGACAAAAAAAAAGGAAAAAAAAATAAAAAATAAAAAAATAAAACTGACCTGATTAATCTCAATTTGTTTATAGGGACAAGATGGTCAAAGACTCTGTTCCTATAATTCTATAATTTTATTGCTTATATTTAACTATTTTAAAATCTTTGAACCCATTAAGCAATAAGTGCTTTAATAACAGAATAAACAGAAAAATGTATCAGTATCTGCATTGCTTATGACTCAATGGCTGATTTGTAAATCTCATTTCATTTACTTTTCATTTGTTCATGACGGATTTCCTACCTTTTTCTTCAGAGAGCTATTTTTCGGATCTTTCTCATTTCTAGGTACTTAGCTCTGTTTTCTTAGTCACGTGCTATTATGCAAAAATTGGATAGTGATTGAAAGGGAAACTAAAAGCTTGAGAGCCAGGGTACCACAGGTTCCTAAAACATATACATACTTGGATGAGGACGGCCTGCTAGCATCCATCGAGGATCATATGGGGTCTTTGTGGGAACAAACTCGATGATCCTATCTATAGGATCCTTGGAGTTCAGGAGAGGAACTGAATTGTGCATGCTCTAAAAGGAGATTGGGAGAGAAAGGGAAGAACAATCAGTGAACAACAGTCCTATAATCCAACTCAGCAATAATAGCTATAGATAAAGACACCAGGGCCCACATACAGAATTACACCCATTAGCCCCAATCATCAGCTAGAAGCATCCCAATTACATGCCAAGCCCCAAGGAATATGCACAGGTCTCAAGACTCGTTTAGGAGGCTGGCACAAAGTGGTGCATTTTGACTCTTGATTTCAGTGTGCCCGTGCTTTCTGGGAAGCACCCCAGAAGGATGGATGGCTATTACAAAGGGAAAAAACCATAATGAGGAGGAAGCCTTAATATGCTGAGATCTGAGCCTAGATAGGTCATGATGGCTTCAGTGGCTGAAAAACATTAGAAAGAGGCCTAACTAATGAAATCCAAAGGCATTTTAAAGGAAGAGCCAAAAGAAGGCTTTAAGGAAAAGAGAAATCATAGGAGAAAAGAAATAGAAAAACAAAAAAGAAAAAGAGAAATCAACAGCTTTCACAGAAGTACTTCATAAAAAGTTCCTCACCAATACCAGACCTCAAACACAGAGGCAGTGAGCTGTGGTGGAAATGATGGGTTCTGCAGGCTATGTCAGTGCTGGGTGGGAAGGGCTCACCTTAGGCATGTAAGACAGCCAGTGCAGGATGGTGAAAACCCCTTCAAAGTCATCACAAACGGTGCTGTGGGTCACTCCATTGTTATGCATGATCTGGATGCCCCCAAGCTGATTATTGGAGGTGTACACTTCCCTCCCGAGGACCTAGAGAAATGAGAACGAGAAATTTGTCTCTATAATAAAGGCAGAGCCTATTTCATAATTCTCACTGAAATGGGACTGTGTCTTTTCTTCACAAGACAGAGATTCCAGGCTCTGTGGGATATTCTGAGGGATTATCTAGAACTTCCCCCTAAAAGGAAAACTTAGAAAACAAAAAAGGCTTTTAACAATCACATGTACTGTTGCAATTCAATAACCAACAAGCCTCTCTCTCTCTCTCTGCCACAGATATGTGTAGCGTACTTCGACTCTGAACTGAAACTGCAGTGGTGAGTGGGACCCTAAGGCATAGGCTACCTCATCATGTGCAGGTCTGGGAGAGTTGTTAGGCATATACACAAAAAAGATAACATGCCTGTCTTTTGACAATCTTTAGTGACTAGTCTCAGTTAAATATTCTTTGAGGATTTGGGCTACTCATTTTTTTAAAGGACTATTTTTTCCTTACATTTGATTTTTTTTTTTTTTTTCTTTTTTGGGCAGCTAGCTGGTACAGCAATCGAACCCCGGACCTTTGTGTTATCAGCACCATGCTCTAACCAACAGAGCTAAACAGCCAGCCCATCTTACATTTTATTTTTAATGCTGTTCTCCCCCACCACAAGCCCGAATGCTGGCTGGCAAAATCCTGAAGCAACTCATGATACATACAGGAACCCCTGAGTCCTAAGTCCTCTTTGTGTGCTGGATGCAGGACTATGATTTATACCCAATTCCCCACTCCCCTCTGTCTTTCCCTCCCTCTCCTTCCAAAGCTAGAGGGAATTCAGGGCCTCAATCTCCAGTGTATCCCTGAGGGAGTTTAACCCTTGTAAGGTCAAAGGGCACCTGCAATTGGAAACAACAAAGTTTCCTTTAAAGAAGAAAAAAAGGAGAAAAATATTCTTGGACTTGGAAATTGTAGGGTTTCTTTTTTCCTTGAAGATTGGTTAATAATTTCTTTCAGGAGGGAGGTTTTCTGACCCAGCAGATGGAAGCCGGGCAGCCCGATCACTGCCTATTGCAAACTGCTGAGTGTGTAGTAATTGCCAGTCATCTAGGGTAACCCTGGAGAGCTCTAAACAGTTGTAGAGCACTTACTATATTTTATCTTTCTTTTCCCTTTCTCCTCCTCCTTTAAAAAATAACGATGACATGAAATTTCTTCCTTACTAACTTTTATTCATTTTCAGTCTCTGGGAAGAAGCTAACAAATTAAAGGCCAGCAAATTACTACCTGTATATTCCCATTCTTCCCTTTCTTGTTAGGAGCTGTGAGAAGTTCACCTGCATGCTAGGTGAGCCCCTACATCAAGACCCTCCAAAGGCTGAGGAAGTTGGTGACCAAAGTAATAACCATAATGTGAACCTGCTAGCCTTGGTTCCATTTAACTTCTGCTAGGAAGGGCGTAAGATACTTTTTTGAAAAGAATATGGAAAGCAAAATTGCTCTCAGATTACTGCTTTTCTTGATAAGGAAGCACAGAGAACAAGCCTTTACAGGCAGCCCCAAGCTGAGAAACGTGCTGGCAGCTCCCTTTCTCTCCCAATCTCCTTTTAGAGCCCTAAGAATGGGGGAGATCATCTCAGACCACTGGGCTCCCATCTTCCTCTCAGTCCATCTTTAATCTCAGCCCAGGTGCTGCAGCTCTTTTCTCATTCTCCTGCTGTCTCTTTCCATTTGCCCTCTCTCTGACTGATACACTGATCTCTCGGTCACTTGACTTTCTGCTCCACTGAGTCCATATTACTAATAACACCTCCGCCACGGCCAGTTTACCTCATGAAGGCAGGAGCACATCATTACAAAATAAACTCATAACTTTGACATTCTAGCAAATACACACCGTTTGTTATTTTTATGGCTTTAGTCTTTCTAACAGGCAGAGGGCATTACATACCTGTTTCATTTATATCTTTAAATGCGCGCACACATGCACACTCACACATGCACCAGGAAACAAAACAGAACAAAAAACCAAACCAAAACAAATATACAAAGCAGTCAGTTGATGGAGGACCCTGACAGAGGCAGAAACCCTGTCACTCAGGAAGGCCACGCTCTGATCTGGCTCTGGTTTTATGGTCATCATAAACCCGATGGCCCACAACTGGTCCTTCTGGGACAGACTGCCTCTCTGCTAGAAGTCATTCAGTGTGATCAGCAGTATTTTTAATTATTAAAATAAAATTGGAAAGGGGGGAAAGGAACAAAAAGGAGACACTGTGCTGAGCCTATCTGATATTCACAATCTATGTCAGGAGCTAAGCACTCCTTGCTGCCTAGAAGAGAGAGCTGGGGCCATTTTCTACTCAGAAACACTATTTTCTTTCCTAATGTACTTGATAATTTCCAACCACTTAGAATCTTACACAGCTCCAAAATTAGTAATGGGCCGATAAAGGACCAAGCTCAGAAAAATGTATCGAAGCAAATGAAGAGCTGCTTAATAGCTTAAATACACCCTCCACCTCAGGGGTCTTTGCTCCCTCATTCCACAACCAAGCTATTCCCAGAGATGCTGTGCCACTTACCCATTCTACTCTGTATTTTTAACAAAATAATGGTACAAACTTGAAGGAGCAAGAGTTCAATAACTTAGCACATCTTCCCTTTTTAAGCTAAAACTTAGGTTCTGATGCTTTGACATTTTCTTTTTTTTTTTAAAGATGACCGGTAAGGGGATCTTAACCCTTGACTTGGTGTTGTCAGCACCACGCTTGCCAAAGTGAGCTAACCGGCTATCCCTATATGGGATCTGAACCCACGGCCTTGGTGTTATCAGCACCACACTGTCCCGAGTGAGCCACAGGCCGGCCCTGCTTTGACATTTTCTAAAAAGGCAACATTTCTTCTCCTTTGAATTCAGAAGAAACCTAATGAGAGCTTAACACACCAAGGATATTATTTCTGGGCTAAAGAAATATTTGTCATGAGAGAAGATTCATTTAATTTGGAAATTAAAGAGAAAAGTTATAGGAGAGACTAAGAGAGTATACAAATAAACTTTCTCTGATCAGCCTTATCTTGGGATATGGGGGGGTGGGGTGGGGATGGACATGCAAAAATGAAAGCTGCTCCCCTAACCACAAACAAATGCTAACAAACATAGCTACTTAACAGTCAGTGAAAAGAAAGCAGTACCCCCTGGTTCACCTTCGATGACCCTGTGTTTGAAGTATGCATCAGTAGAATAAGGGCACATACAATAGCTCCTGATTTATAGGGGTCGCTGCTGACTCAAGTGGTTTTAATGATTTCAGAATACTTCACAACAAAAGCTCCAACCAAGGAGGCAGAATCTGGACTGGGACAAAATCCATTCTGCCTGACTCAGAAATGATCATGCTGGAATAGTTACACAAACCCTAATCGGCATCCACTTGTTGGGCTCGGTCACAGACCCTTCAAACCTATTCTATGCAACTATGTCACAGACCCCTTATACGCAGACTGGGACACAAACTCCACATATGCATGCTGGGTCACAATCCCCTTACATGCAGGTCACAAGCTAGGAAAAAGATCCTGGGAGCCGCTGGCAAGGTTGACATACTTTATTTGGATGCGAGCTCAGCACCCAACCTCTTAGTGGATCAGAGCCCTTGTCCTTTATACTAGAGTCAGATAACCAAGGAACACCTGGGCGCACACGCACAGTTAATGTATTTACAATAGACAGGCTGAGCCATGCTAAGCCGGATATGAGGTGAGGGAGTCTGACCAGTCTGTCTCCATTTTCCTCACAATCCAGGAATATAAAAAGAGCCCACATAGATAGAACCATTGTTTTATTCCTCAATATGTTGCCCTACCAACCTTCTACAGAAAAACTTGGGGAAAACCACTCTCATCACATAACATCTTCATGAAGTAGGTAAGCTTCACTCATCAGTCATTAAACTCTAATATATGCATTTCTGTATTAGGTCACTTGCCACGCTTCAGTTCCCAAATTATTCCTCTCACATTTTCTACTGCATGATACAAACTTTTAATTTATCTGCCCAACTAGCATCAATAACCATTTAAACACAGGAGCCATTCAAACAGAGAGACTCTCCTAAGACCCCACTTTGTTGCCTTCAAGGTCTAAGTGGAGAAGCAATACCATGAAACATTAGGAACAAGCACCATCTTAGGGTACCCTGCTGAAGAGTGTCCACGCCAACAGAACCAAATAAAGGCTGTTTCTGAGAGGAAAGAGGATCTTTACCCACTCTCAATATAAACTTAAGCCTCATCCAGTACTTCATTCATTGAAGTTGGCAGACCTGAGAATTAAGGGCACCACATGAAAGCCAGTGATTAGCAGAGACACAATTGTTAAAGGCTCCACCAAAGATGCTACATAGCCTTTAGAAATGTTGAGATACATAAGAAGTACAAATGAATGCAGTCACACATACATGCTAAGGCCTCTGCTGCTGTTGCTGCTTATCTAGAGTCACTGCAGACAGCTCAGGTTTACCACAGCTGACAGGCAATGAAAACAGTCTAATATACTGCCTCCTCTCTCCCTTAAATCCCTTTTTGGAGATCAAGATAAACACGTTCTTCCTTTTCCCAGTGCTCTAGACATTTGACTGAAGTGGCAGAGCCTTGTGAGGTTTTGTGCAAATGAAATCACTATGTAATACTGAATGAGTATAGTATTTATTTGTCAGGATATTTGTCAGCACAGGCATTGAGAATTCCAAGTTTCTTATATACAATTAGCTCAATTTTTTGCTTTTGTCCTGATACACACATTATGTTGGGGACCTTCAGAATTATAAACAAATATTTGCAATCATGTGCTGAAGATGTAAAAAATAATGATGCATATCGATAATAGAGTAAAAAATGAAATCTACTGCTGCCTTCCTTCCTTTGATCTGGTCTTTCCCCCTTTTTAAATCAATCCTTGGTGGGTCAGGGCATCTTCAATTTAAAGAAGCAGGGAGTGCAGAATTCCTCCTGCATCTAAGAATTAGGTTACACATGTCGAGTCCTCACTACTATCCTCCTCATTAGAATATTTCCATTCTCAAGAGGATCTGAGGAGGAATTTTGTAAATTTACTAAGCAATCATCATCACTGGACTTCATCCATGATTCCAGATATTAAAGTCACTCTGAGATCTCTCAGGTTATTGATAAAGGTTTGGCTAAGGCAGAAAGAGAGCTAGATATGAGGAAGAATAAGTGGAAGTAGCGAAAAATTGGTGAATCAGGGACAAAAGAAAGGAGGAAGGATGAGAGACAGGAAAAGGGAGGGGGAGAGAAAAGAGGAAGGGGAAGAAAAAATGCATTCGCTCATCTACTTAGTGTTGCTAACAGCCTCCTCCCTGACTTGAGAGGACTACATTTTTAAAAGCTGACAAGTAATTCAATCTGCAATTAACAATTTTAACTGGTGCAGCACATATTACTGTGTAAATGTTTCTCTAGGAATACATCCAAGGGTGAATGAAATTAAATCTCTAGAGAGATAGGATGAGCACCTATGTGACCAAGAATATTAGGGGTTCCAAAATACAGTTTCTTTTTTTTTTTTTTCCTTTTTGTCTTTTTTACTGACCGGTAACAGGATCGCAACCCTTGGTGTCGTGCCCGCACCGCGCTCAGCCAGTGAGCGGGAACCGGTCTCCACATGGGATCCGAACCCTCGGCAGGAGCGCTGCTGCGCTCCCAAGCGGTGTACTCTCCAGTGCGCCACCGGGCTGGCCCCAAAATACAGTTTCTTAATACACAGCCACAGGGTTATAACTTCTTTTACCCACCTTTACTGCCAATACTGTTACTGGCAAACTGGAGTGCTGGGTTGACAGCTGGGACGTAGAGAAAGGGCACAGTGACATACTGCTGGAGGAGGGGAAAAAAGTCTCTGACATGAGCCACATTTGGATTCAAGATCATCTACTGCAAGACCAAAAAATCTCTCTATAAACATCAAATTATGAAATGATCAGGTTTGCTGAATGATAAGTCGGGGCAAAGTGACTATGCTACAAGCAATAGGGGAAAAAAAGACATTTAGCCAAAAAGAGGCTGAGATACAGGCCAGAAATAACACTGGTGGATCTCTGTTTACTGAGGCATAGAATGAATTAGATGGCAGAGGAACAATAAGGACTTGAAGGTGGAGTGGGTGAGGAAGAGATTCATTTTTAATGTAAATGGGTAGAGAAGAGCCACATGATAGTTTGCTTGTCAAATGTGTGAGAAAAGTGTAGGCTTCTGGAGACAAAACTGACTGTCAAAAGAAATCATTGATCCCAGGGATCTATCAACTGCTCATTTAGCTGGGACTTGAGAGTACTGACAATAAATTAATTCCAAATATGGAAATTGCCTGCCCAGTTAGATCAATTGGTTAGAGCATGGTGTTATAACACCAAAGTCCAGGGTTTGATCCCTAGTACAGGCAGCTGCCAAAAAAAGAAAAAAATCCACAAACAAATACGGGCCGGCCCGATAGGCATCTTTTCATGTGCTTATTTAACATCCTTGTATCTTCTCCAGTGAAGTGTCTATTCAAATTTCTTGCCTATGTTTTTAATTATTGTGGGTTTTTTTTGCTGAGTTCTGTGAATTCTTTATATATTCTGAATACCAGACTTTTATCAGGTATATGTTTTCTTTTTCTTTCTTTCTTTCTTTTTTTTAAAAAAGATGACCAGTAAGGGGATTTTAACCCTTGACTTGGTGTTGTCAGCACCACGCTCAGCCAGTAAGCTAACTGGCCATCCCTATATAGGATCCAAACCCATGGCCTTGGTGTTATCAGCACCGCACTCTCCCGAGTGAGCCACGGGCGGCCTTCCAGTTAGGATCCAAACCCGTGGCCTTGGTGTTATCAGCACCGCACTCTCCCGAGTGAGCCACGGGCGGCCTTCCAGTATATGTTTTCTAAAGACGAGAATTGAACTTAAAAAATTCTTGTTTTTCAGTTACACCTATTGTCTGGATAGGCTGGTGTCGAAGACAGATTGCTGTGTAACTGACTGTTGTGCCACCAGTGGCTAGGCACTGGAGTTTGGTGCTTGCTGGGCCCTGGCTTTTTGGGGAGTAGCACTGACTCTTCATCTCTGTAGTCTTTTGGTTTGTGTTTTCTCATTTACATCTGGTGGGCAGCAATTTTATTTTATTAGAACACAATAATGTGTTCTAAGCCTATTGTTGTCTTTTAGCCTAGATTTTAATCTCCATGAAAGCAGGAATCATCTTTGTATCTCCACAGCATCAGAACAGCTTCACACATAACAGGCATGCAATAAATGCATGTGAACAACTACAATTTTTAGTGCTCTATAAAAACTCAACTTCGATTTGTATTTTCAGCAAGTTGACCTACTATAAGCAAAAGTCTTTCATATTAGTGTTGTAATGTGTAGCAGCTTTCTTAAGCAAAATAAGAGGTTCTGGTTAGAGTGCACTGTTGCAATACCAAACTCAAGGGTTCAGATCCCCATACTAGACACCACAGGAAAAAAAAATGAGTGGTTCAATTTTCCTATCTTTTTACTTTTCCCCATTGAAAATTCTGGGTTTTGATTTTTGTTTGTTTGTTTTTCCTTTCAAAATTCTTTACCTGGGCTAGAATTAAACTAGGCTAGAATTATTAGGGTTGCTCTACCGAGTTGCGTAAACCTGCTTTATCTGTTGAGAAAAGGTGTATTTTATCATTGGGTCAGATAGAAAATAAAGATATTCAAGAGTTGATTATATGTTCCAATGGTCCTAATTTCTCATATTTGTATCTTAGGCTGTTGGTTAAGTTTGGGTAGGTTCTTTTCCTTGACAACAATGATTTCTCAATTTCTCGGATGTGCAAACTATTTTAAAGGTCTTAAATCCCAGACACTGAGACATTGTTAAAATTAGGAATCAGTCAAAAATCAACCAGAAAAACTTGAAGTCTGGTCATGGTAATCTGTAGTTCAATCTAAAAAGCTCTTAAAGCTTCTCCTTTCATAATTCAACACTCCTTATTGTGTACATTAGCTGATAAGACTGTGTGATGATGGTCACTCTGAATGAGAGGAGACATAACTAGATTTGGGTCCATGCACAGGGGACAATCCCTAGAATGATGAACATCCAGGAGTCAGGTTTTCTAAACAGTCTCATTTCCTACATCTTTATCATATTCACACAGCAGTTCTGTGCACAGCCAGGGCCCAGGTCTGTCTTCCTCCTGGAAAAGACCAGAGTCCTTGCATTTCTAATCTACCAATGTGTGCAGTTCTTGCACTTTTAATTTATGAGTGTTTGGGGGGGACCTTTCTGACTTGGGAACATATTGGCTTGGTCTAAGGCTTGGAGATTATTAAACTTGGAGCTATGCTCCACTATCAAGCCTACAGATCTTTTATTTAGGAGATACGGTGCTCTAAATGCACAAAGAGCTCCCTGTCACCTTCACATTTAAGCCCCTAGTGCCTGGTAAATGGAATTATATAGCTGTCATCTCCTTTCCCCAAAGTTTTAAGAGTACAATGGGCTCATTTTTTCACACTCCATCCCAGCTTCAGAACTAAGAGACCTACTTTGTATTGATTTAAGGTCTCAGAAATAAATAAACCTGCTTCACTGCTGTGATTCACAACAAATTCATGATACACTATTGCATGATATATTTCAAGCTCTTGCTCTAGCTCTCTTTTTCCTCTGGTGAGTGATGGGGGAGGTGGGAGGTAGTGGGGAGCTAAAAAGCTGACAGCCTGATGGTTATTGGAGATGGCTGCTGACTGCAAATCCAAGACACTGTTGGAGGACTATGGGATTTTTTTTTCAACTGGGGGGCAGGTGTGAGAAGCTAATTTACTTGGGTTTCAGGCTAGGGTTAGGGGAGAAGGAAGGTTAAAGAGAGAAAAGAGGGGCTGATGGAGTAGCAAAGCTTCCATTGCACAATAATCTGCAAAGACAGAGCTATGAACATGTGTAGAAAAATCTAACATGTAAAGGTATAACTTATGACTGACTGGAAAATGAAGAAGCTTAAGAAACTGCTCTGCCTAAGAGCACATGTTCACAAACTTAAGTGGGCACTTAGCTTGAGGTCAGGGGCAATGTTTTATGAGAGGCAGAAAGTGCAGACACCCTACGTGCCACAGAACCTGGGAAGTACAGGCATTTCTTCTTTCTAATACTCAGATAGCATCAGAATCCTGGAGGTTGAAATGGACACTCTGGAGATAGGGTAGAGATATAACAAAGTTCCACATGGATGAAGTGAGCCAGAGACTGCTCACTGAGGGGAGAGGGTAATAAATTCTAGCAGTTTAAGCTTTTGTTTGTGTGCCTTTAGGGCTTTGAGTACCTCGGTCTATATCACCTTTCCTGATTCCACCAAACCTGAGACCCAATGAGTTTTGCTGCTATCTACAAATATGGCACTCCAAAAGACCTATCCTCTAACCATGTATTAGGATCCTGACCTTCAACAAGACAGGTAATGAGAAAGCAGAAGATAATCGGGCTCTAAAAGTCTTGCATGACACTGTGCAGGAGACCACTAAGAAATTAAGGTTTCATAGAGTACTTCAAAGTGAAATTAAGCTTTAAGTGTTTCTCTTGTAATTACTACTTAGTTCATTTTTTTTTTTTTTTTTGTCTTTTTCTGTGTCCGGCAACGGAATCGCAACCCTCGGTGCTGCCCCCGTGCCTCGCTCAGCCAGTGAGCGGGAACCGGTCTGTATGTGGGATCCGAACCCTCGGCGGGAGCACTGCCGCGCTTCTCAAGCGGCGCACTAGTGCAGTGCGCCACCGGGCCGGCCCCTTAGTTCATATTTTTAACTGGCAAGATTTCTATTTACACATCCAGTTTCTTTTCTATCTTGGAATAGCATCTTAATCTTCACTAAATTTGTACTTGAGGCAAGGCCAGACTCTGAACGCAAAAATACATGGGAAAGATTTTGGTTCCATTCAATTTTCCATAGGTCCTACCATAAAACTGGGAGTTTCTTTGTTAATTTTGAACACTATTTTTAAGAGCAATCAGTTTGTCTGAATAGGGAAGCAGACTGTAAGCCAAATATAAGGAAGAACTTTATGCAGATGAAAGGGACTGTCTGAAAAAGTACTGAGCTCCTCTTCAGTTGAATTTTTCAAGCGTAATTGAATTAATATTTGGCAATGGTGGCACAGAGGAAATTCAAGCAACAGTTGAGTAGTTGGATTTCTAAGGATCCTTCCAATCCCAACATTTATAATTCTATGGCCACTTGTAATTGTGAACAACAACATATAGCATTTACTTTTCTATAATCCAGATAAGAAATAAGATTTTTTTAAAAAAAATTTTTTTTTGATGGGGGGGGGGGGGGAAGCTGGCTGGTTCAAGGATCAGTAA
>NW_007726642.1:197649-226840 GCF_000696425.1 Galeopterus variegatus | reverse complement strand
CCCCCATCAAAAAAAAATTTTTTAAAAAAAATTTTTTTTTGGGGGGGGGGGGGGGGGAAGCTGGCTGGTTCAAGGATCAGTAACCCTTGATGTTACTTGGTGTCATCAGCACTACACTGTAACCAAGCGAGGCAACCAGCCAGCCCCCAAGATAAGAAATTTTTAAATAATCATGCTCTACAACTTCCATTCCTAATCTCACTAATATGTAATCATCTTATATTTCACTAATATGGTTTTTTTTGTTCGTTTGTTTGGCGGCTAGCTGGTATGGGGATCCAAACCCATGACCTTGGTGCTATGAGCACCACACTTCACCAAGTGAGCTAACTGGCCAGCCCCATATATAACTAACATGTAATCTCACTAATATATAATACTCTAATATGTAATAACTTTTCTTTTGTATTCTCCTCCAGGATATCCTCTCCCTGCTCCAATCTAACATTGTTCCCTGGCTAAAGATCAATATACATCTTCAAGCATCACAGAATACTAGAAATTAAAGAGAATAGATTAAGAGATCCTCTGCTCTTCCTCTTTAAGGTCAGAAATGTATTATGCTTCCCATTTTAAAAGAGGAAATTGAGACCTGAACAGATTGAAGCCCCAAATTTCTTACCTAGCAAATGGTCAGGGAGGGGACTGATCAGAAGTTTTGTTTGTTTGTTTTTTAATCTAAAGGTTCTGCAACTCCAAAAGGCTTCAGCACATTTACAATAGGTTGTTAAACATGATAATTCCTGAGTCTGTATTAATGCCCCAAGTTGGGCCCCAGAGCTTTCATTTTTCTGGAAGCTCTGGACTGGTACTTGCTGTAGATTCTCCCAAGTTCTTGGTCTCTAAACCACCATACATGCATGGGATTCTTTTACAGAGCCAGACGCAACTTCTATAATGGAACTCTGAATGGCAATTCCACCCTGCAAGGTCTCTAAACTACAGGTCTCTAAACTACAGGACCAGGCTGCTGGCATATCACCAAGGCTCACTAACAGAGTCAAACATACCTGGTACAGTTTTCTACCAAACCTAAGAAACAGCAAACAAAAAAACAAAACTCCTCCCTCAAATGGGGCTAAATTTACCTATACTTTGTCTGTGTAAATGTGTGTGTATGGTAGGGGGAGGGCTTGATAACTGAAGATATCTACCCATTGCAATCCTTTCTGAGAACTCATTCAAAATGCTAAAGGAAGGATTACTTGAAAGGAAGATAAAATGCTCACTTTAGAAAGAAGAGCGATCCTGTCTGGAGCTATGGGAGTACAGGAACTGTCCACTGTGAAAATAGGTAGTTAGAGACTTTTAAAAATGCAAAGTGATGGACTGATCCTTACAGTGATTATGGGCTACTGTATCAACATGTCCTTGGGGACTCTAATAGACAGATGACTGAAACATATACTGCCCTATCGTGACCGAACATGGTACCTCACATGTTAATGGCTTTCCAAAGCGTGTTGATTGTCTTTAGATAACATCTACTGGAACAGTCATACATGAATGTACCACCAGGGTGAGGACTGCCATCTAACATTTTCTTGAAGGAATTTTTGCTTTCGAAGAATCAGAAAATATAGCTAATATTGTGTTTGTATTTCCTTTTCATGGCCTGGATAATGAATTTCAGTGAGAAAGTACCCTAAATGCATCTTAGAGAAGACTATAACAGTGCCAGCGTTTGACCTATATTAACTCATTTAATCCTCACAACAACCCTGGTAGATAGGTACTATTATTATCCCCCATTTTATAGTTAATAAAACTGTAACCCAGAGAGGTTAAGTAAATTGCCCGTGGTCATACAACTAGTAAGTGATACAGCCAGGAATTAAAACCGAGCAGCCTTGTTCTAGAGCCCATGCTCTTAGCCTCTTCAAGTTATATGAAAGTTACAATGCTGCCCGCCCCACAGTGAGAGCTAAATAATCTCTCCTTCCTTATTTGAGCCTCCATGACTCTCTCCCATTGTGTGTCATGTAGAGCTTGTACAGTGCAGGTGCTACAGATAAGACCCACTCATAGGAGTAATTCTTGTACTCTGCCCAACAGAGCCAGCTGTGATAACGTCACATTCCATATTGCACAGCTACATAAAAATATGTATATGGAAACTGAGATCCAAAGAAGGACGTGACAACTCATATAAAGTCACAAAAGCAAGATTAGCAGAATTAGCAATCTATAGGACTAACAGCCCTAGCCACACGTGTCATGTAATTTCTTTTTTCCTGGCAAATTCAGTGGAAAGAGGGACCTGATCTCACTAGCGGGATGAGATTATGTGATTTTTACTTTTTCCTGGTAGAGAAGCAGAAGCTTTAAAATGCTTACCACAAGGAAGTCACCTATCACCTGCTAAGTGAATCTATCACCCACATATCACAGCCATTGGCCCATGCCTTACCTCCATAGGCAGTTACTGTCCAGAAGACAACCATAAACTGCAAATTCTGATTTCTCTGTATACAGAGTAGGCTCTCACCAAGTCTGGGGCAATGGACTGAGAGCTTGCAGGCTCTAGTCCACATCAGTGTTCCCTTATACTACTAGGTCCTTCTAGCCTATCTGCCACCTGACACCATGTTAAACATACTGAATAGAAACTGTGAGGAAGCATGGTGGGGTAGGGGAATCAAATATAAATGTTACTACAAATGTCCAAGTAGCATGTGGATTTAGGAGTTTATGACTCTGCAAATCATCTCACCTTCTTAAGGGTCTACCTTACCAGTTCTCCGAGTAAAAAAGTTACTGTCTCTGCCAGGCCAGCATGACTCCCTTTAAGTTGGGTAGTTGCCACATCTATCAGGTCTGCCCTTAACACACAGTGAGGCATTTTGAGGAATGTGACACCCACAGACTATAGTTCCTGGAGTTAGAAACCTATGATTTACTGCCTTGAGTGACATGAAACAGCATGCCCTTAAAAGCTTCTCGCTTTTTTTTTTTTTTTTTGGCAGCTGGCAGGTATGAGGATCCAAACCCTTGACCTTGGTGTTATCAGTACCATGCTCTACTGAGTAAGCTAACCGGCCAGCCCCAGAAGCTTCTCTTATTTATGTCATCACTCTCACAACATCTGGACAAAAAGGAAAAAGACCAGACCACCCTCTCTTCTTAGGCCTTATGGACACAAAGCACAGAGGCCTGGGCCCTTCTTCAGTGAAACTTAGGGATATGGAAGTTCTTGTACTGACCCTGATCTAGTGTCTATCAATGGAATTACCAAGTCATTTTCCCTCTTACTGTTTTAATTCTCTCATCTATAAAATGGTCCAGGGCTGGCTGGTTAGCTGAGTTGATTAGAGTTTGGCCCTCTAACACCAAGGTTAAGGGTTCGGATCCCCATACTGGCCAGTTTCAAAAAAAAAAAAAAAAAAGCAAAACCAAAAAAGCAACAACTATAAAATGGTCCTTACAGCACTAGCCTACCCAGAAGATAGCAAGGAACCAGACAGATCATCTTGATTTTGAGTTTCAAATAAAGCCATTTAGGCTGCCCCCAATCACCAGCCTACTGTTATTAGTTCAAACATCAAATCTACTTCCACAACATAAAGAAAATCCAGATACTGTATCTCTCCTCAACTTGGTAACATTTTGAATAATTTACAAATAACTACAGGCAACAAAGTAAGACAGATATAGAAAGAGAATACACAAATACTGAGATTACAAGGGGAAAGCGATAAAAATACAAATGTGGGAAGCACTTTCTGGTTTCAGAACAAAGGACACAGCGGCAAAAGATGGTACCCATGAATAAAATGTACAGTAAAACTACTGAAAGTAAAAAAAAAAAACAAACAACCAGGAAACTGCTGGAATATTTATATTTTACATGCAGGTTACTAATGTAGGCTACAAAAAGTAATCCTTTAAAAAGTTAAGAGTCTTTGGAAGCGAAAGGAAGGAAGGTTTAAACTAATTAAAAGCAAGTCGGCTAATGATGGGCAACATCAAGTATGTGCTGAGATGGAGTGTAGTCATAAAAGCTTGATGTACACATGCAATGTATTAAGTTGGAAACGTGTGTCTCTTCAGCTTCATATCTATTAAATGAACAAACAATTTACATGTTGCTGCATTATGGGAGTTTGATATGTGGAGTGTCAACCCTTTCTCTTCAAGTTGAATCATGTTAAGTCAAATCAGTAATGGGGTTTGGGTGGGGGGGGCAGAAAGGGGAAAAGCAGGTAGAAAGAAAGTTTTAAAAAAAATCTCTACCTCAGCAAAAGTTTTCATTAAAATTTTAGACAAATGATCCCTGTGTCCTTCTCACTTGCTGCCTGGGGCTCCATGCTATTTCTATGCAAATAACAACCTCGTGGTTTATATCTTATTATTTCCGCTGGAGCTGCAGCAACATGACCTGAGACGTGTAAGAGGTGGTGGGGAGGGCTGGGTGGGGGCGGGGAGGGAGTTGGAGAGGAGAAAGAGAGAGGGAGACAGGGAGAAGGGGAGAGAGAGATGGAGTAGGTGTTCACTGAAGTGTGAAAAAATATTGTCAGGAGTGAGCATGAAGAACAAAAAAAAATTGCAGGGATAACATGTTTATTTCAGTCCCCCACCCCCACTCCCCACCCCACCCCTTGCAAAGCGGCACCTTTTAAAATTCATTGGGCATCAGGCGATCATGCACAATCCATCTGCTTTCACTTTATCATTTGCATTTCATGCCTCCTGGCTTTTGATGTGCTGATACTTTGATGCAGTCAGGAGACGCACATTATCATTATTTCAATTTTCAAAGGGGTCAACGGGATCGGCACTTGCACACACAAGATTTTTTTTCCTATAACCTCTGTGCACCCCCCCTTCATATTCTTCACCCCAATGTTTAACATAAAGGATGAAGACTCAGAAAGATGAGGGTCAAATGATTTCAGTCTAAGACCATATATAAGCTTGCATATACCAACTATATTTACATTTCCTCTTTACACAGGTACACACACATTACGAGCAAAATATTCAAGGCTTAAAAAAGGAAGCACTACAGTGTTTCAAACGCACAAACATCTTCTTACATATGGACCCTCAGGGAGGCACACAAAGAGAGGGATCTATAGGCAAGACACAGACAAAAAAAGATGGACAGATCAGAGATCAGTATTCACACAGAAGGAGACATGTACTCAGAGTGACTTGCACACACCCAGAGTACGTGAGACAGCGAGATACCTACAGAAAGAAAGGCAAACAGAGATGTAGAAAAACATCAGCACACACAAAGACAACACGCACAAGGAATGAGTCAGAAGAAGCAATCTGAGCATGGTAACTCCCATATAGTTTCCTTCTTTATACCTGATAAGCAAAGTGGCTGACAAGACATTCTCAACAAATTTGCACGAAATTGGGTTCCAGCAACATGACTCTATACTTAGGAGGTACTGACATGAAGATAGTGAAGCAGGCAGATCAGGATTAGGTAACCTCTATAACTGATCTCTCCCTTCAGCTAAAAATGATCATGTCCTTTTGGAAATGAGCATTGTCTGGTAAGTTACAGCAATGGCTTTATTTGCCTTCCCCCCTGCAACTAGCCTTTTCCTTTAACAAGCAGCCCTACAGGCTAGGAGGAAGGTAAATATAACGAATTTGATCAGAACAATTCAATCAGATTTTAAGAAAAAAATCCCTAATGCTTAATTTTTTTTTTTTTTTGTCTTTTTCGTGACCGGTAAGGGGATCGCAACCCTTGGTGTGGTGTCACCCACACCGCGCTCAGCCAGTGAGCGCACCGGCCATTCCTATATTGGATCCGAACCCACAGCAGGAGCGTTGTTGCGCTCCCAGTGCCGCACTCTCCCGAGTGCGCCACGGGGCCGGCCCCCCTAATGCTTTCTTCATGGCACAAATGAGATTCAACTAGCAAGTTTTCAGGCAAAAACAAACAAACAAACAAAAATGAAAAAAGCCCAACAACCTTTGCTTTTTGTAATATTCTTTGCACATAACATAGTATCTGTCAGGGGGGTGGGGGCGAGGAGAAACTCAGGGTAACAAGACACATTTCAGAAATTATGTCTGTGTTATGGGAACATCATGGAAATATACGAGGGTATTTCAATAAGCTCATGAAAAGATTTATATTATTGTTTAATTCTATTTTTCTACAAACTTTTTGAAGTACCCTCATAGGTATCTTTTAAAAATTCTATCTTCATAGACAATGGTACCTAAAATTCTCTTCAACATTCATCAATATCTGATCCTAAGAAGGTACCCAAAAGAGCAACTTAAAAAAAAATTGAAGATTCTCAGCAGTTTCTCCCATCGCAATAATCTTTTCCAATAGTGGCAGTTCATAATCTTTATTTCTAGGTTACTCTCCAAAAAGGGATGAGGACAGCCAAGTTTGCCATTGTTAGCCCTACTCTGCCTCTCCTTGATAAGAAAAGCAAACCCAGAGAAGGATAAAGAGTTCATATGAATGCAGAAAGCAAGCTGATCACATCAAATGACTCCTCTAATTTCTGACATCCCCAAAAGCTAATTGGACTGACGGAATTTTCAACTTTTTCTAAATGGCAATGATAGGATAGGACACTGAGTTCCTATCCCTCCCCTTGAAAATCAAGGCTTGATAAAAATTTCCTGCAAGTCTAGTAAACACAATCTCTAATAGAATTTAGTACATGTACAACTTCTCAAGCTCAGTCACTAAACTATGTAAGAGAGAGGAAAGGGGAACTGAAATTTTAATGAGGGCCAACACTTAGCGCCAAGTACTAAGGTACTTTTACTTATGTTTTCTCATTTAATCGCCACAATGTTATTTAAAGGTATAAATTATTATCCCCCTTTGATAGATAAGAAAGCCGAGGAGCTGAGGTCATATAAGTTGCACGAGGGCAGCCAGCCCGACTGTTCCATTACAAATTTCTGACTCTATAGAGAAGATTATTTTCCTATGCCTGTAAAAACATCAGATTGCATTATCCTTTATATATTCAGGTATTCTTAGATAGTTTTCACTCTAATAAGTAGTGACTTTTTCATCCATTTTTCCTCTCTTTGGAAAAGTCCCTATGAGCTTGGATTACAATGGCACAAGCCTTTCTCTTTTCTTTTTTTGGTGGCTGGCTGGTTCTGAGATCTGAACCTGTGAACTTGGCATTATAAGGCTGTGCTCTAACCAACTTAGCCAACCAGCCAGCCAGGTATAAGCCTTTCTATGGAAGGAAACATAAATTTCTACATCATACTCTTTCCTAGCGATCCATTCATGCATCCATTCACCCATGTTCCCACTCAATATTTACCAAGTAATTCATCTTTTACAACAGACCACAAAAAGTGCCCTTTTTGAGAGGTGTATCATGGATTTCTCAAAACGTTCAAACTTGATGTCCTCAACACATAGGCCAGTGCCTAATCCATGATGTAGATCCAAAATGGGAACTAGTATAACTGGAATGAGAGACAGCTCCATGGGTGAGAATAAATCTCCTCATATCCCCTACTCAGATCAGAATAAGGGAGGTGGGTAGGGCAGAACAGAAGGATTCAATTAATTCTTAGTCTCTTCAGAAAGATACTAAAATATAAGCTCTTTGGAGCAGGTGTTTTATATGGTTTGTTTACTAACATACACACAGGGCTTGGAATAGTGCCTGGCACATAGCAGGTACTCAAAATCTTTGTTAAATGAAATGAATGAATGAAAAGGCAAGTAAGTCAATGGCCAGGAAGATGGAGAAAGAGGGGAAGACATAGACTGAGGAAGGCATGGATTGAATGGCTTCCCTCCAATTAGGATCTTAAATTAAGAATTCACAATAATCTTCATACAGCTTCACACACTTCTCCCAAAACCCGGAAACTTACTTTGTTGAGGGCCCCAGCTCCTGTCAGAATTAAGTGAGAATTCTCAACCTGGATGGTTCTCTGTCCCAGACGAACAACGTAAGCCCCAATCCCAATGGCCCGGCATGTCACCTTAAAAAAGAATAAATTCTACATGTCATGTAAACATGTCCTCTCCCAAGCTGTAAGAAATAAGGCATAGATATGTAAAACACACATTAAGAGAAATAAATACTGCTTTTTTTTTTTTAAGGGCTAGTTGGTTTGGCAGGTGAGTTGTATACTTCCTTTTTGAAGTTTGATTAATAATAATACAAAAAACCAATTTCCTGGTCAAAGGAAAGAAAAGACAAAATTTGTTTAATAATAACACTTAACTGATCATAGGCCCTTTACTTCTACACTTTTGCCCATTTTACAGATGGCTGGTATCCCCACTAAAGGTGTGAGCAAGGAAAGTAATAAGAAGAGAAGAAATTCTAGCTGTTAAAAAGTGTGGTAGGATATTTTGAGAAATAAGAAGTTAAATTAAAAGATAAAATGAGGTGCTAAGTTTATTTGGGAAATTCAGTTATTTACATTATCCTCTTCCCATTATCATACATGATTAAAATAAAGTCATTGATATACGATTTTAGGAAATGCCCTCATTCAGGACTGAATAGCAGTGATGGGGGCAAAAATAAACCTAGCCACACAGTCAGCTCTTCAAAACTTTCATTTTGGGAAGATTTACCAGGCTGATAGTGATGATCTCATCATAGGCCAAAGAGGATTCTCCAGCAATCATTCCAGAACCTCGAAGGTTCTCTGTTCCAAGTCCCTCTTCTTTCCCAATAATATCTGTTATCTTGTACCTATTAGATATAGCCAGGCCAAATAATAAAATTGAGCACAGTAACAACAATCTATTAAAAGAAAAACCACCATTAAAATGCTGTTAAAAGCATACTTCTTTCCCAATAATATCTGTTATCTTGTACCTATTAGATATAGCCAGGCCAAATAATAAAGTTGAGCACAGTAACAACAATCTATTAAAAGAAAAACCACCATTAAAATGCTGTTAAAAGCATATTGAAAGTCTAACATCAGGGCTTTATACTCTTCCTTTTATACTCTTCATTCTTGTGTCTTTCCTTCTTATCTTGGTGCCTATTTTACCTAAAAGAAATTTGCTATAATATAAAGAGCAAAATCTGGAATTAAGCAGAAAAATTTAAATCCATATAGCAGTGTGACTGTGGATAATAGTAGCTTCTGTAAAATGGGGAGAATACTGTCTACCTCTCAGGGTGGATATGAGAGATAAAGCAACAGGACAGGACTTCACACACAGATGGCCCTCAGATTTTTAGATACCCCTTCTTACTTTCTAGAACAAGTTTCTTAAAAGCAGGGTCAATGTATATCTCTATAATAAGCAACAGCCATTAAATTGACAATTTTAGACAATTTTATATAGGAATAAAAAAATCCAAACACAGGGGTAGTGGGAACGTTCATCCCAGTTTCCCAAGTAAAAAATCCCCTCCTTTTCCAAGACAAGGATGAAAGGGAATTTCAAAACAGTGTACTCCCATTCCTGCTTCCTCATAAATATCAAGTGTATACATGAGGGTTCCTGGCTATAGTCCTCTGGAGGGGCAGGTGGAATGTATGTAGAAGTAAAATGCTGACGAAGTTATCCAGAAAGCACCCTGTGGATCTAGTGGGAGTCACTCATCTGTCTTCCAGGCAGGGGATTAGGAGAGATAGCTGATAATGGGAAATGGGAGATGGGGAATGCAACTAATAAAAGAAAGGGAAAATACAAAGTCGGAAGTAGAGATGGGCAAATATTATTTATTGTTCCATGTGTACCCAGAAGGCTTGGCACTGGGCACAGTTTTATAAATTGAAATAATAAATAAGTATCCCATCGTGGCTCCTAAACTACTTTCCCCACCCCCATATTTCTCAGCTCCCTTCTTTATTTCCAGCCCTTCATCAATTCCTTTTCTTTGCCCTTGCTGTAGGGCTGTGACTTTGCATCTCTGCTCTCCAGGTTCCCCTGCCTTTCTATTTTTAGCCTCTACCAATATCCAATAATTCCCCAACTCTTCCTTTTGTTCTGTATCTAGACCCTTATTCTAGTTAAGTGATAAATGAAGCTAATCTCCCATTAGTGGTTAATGAACCACACTAACTTGGAGGAGAGGGGGTAATGTGTTTGTTTTATAAGGTCCACATGCCATATAGTCACAAGTCCACCTCCCCTGTAAGGCAGATCTCTCCCTCCTAAGGGCTGCACATTGCTTCACAGGTGTTTGTAATTTAAGTGGCATCTTCTACCACTGTATTACATGAAAAAAAATTAAAACTTCCCATTTTCTGCTCTGTGACCTGAGTCAATGACAGTCATCTGGGACTATCATTCTTTAGAGTAGTACTAAATTTTTATGTTCTAATAAAAAACGTTTGTATAGTGTATTACAATCAACAAAACACATTTATATATATCATTTTTGATCCTCAGAACAATCCAATGTGATAGGTAATATCTCCATTATTACAGATAATAACAATAATAATAATAGAGAATTTCTGATTGCTTACTATGTGCTTAGCACTGTGCTAAGGGCCTTAGTTCACTTGATCTTCATCTTTCAGATGAGGAACCTCAGAGAAAAAAAATGACTTGCTTTGTAACAACGGTAATATACAAAATCAATAGCTTTCATAGGCACCAGTAATAAAGAATTAAAAAATATAATGGGGAAAAAATCCCATTCAGAGTAGCAAGAAAAAAATACAAAGTATTTAGAAATAAACATAAAGAAATTTGGCAAAATCCCACCATACCCACACTGTATACCAAGGCATCCTGGGGCACCACAGTGAACTCCTGGGGGCACTGCAGGACATTTTAAATTTTTGAGAGGAACATTATGATAAGTAATATCTGTTGGATCCCATGTGAACTACTAATTAGGCATTTCACAGTTTAGTATTAGATAGTGCTACATTCATTTTGACAATGTCCCATCTTTGCAAAGTCAGGTTTCTCTAGTTTTTGAAAAAGAGCAACTTCTACACAAAAAAATCAATGACAAGAAGCAAGGGTGACTATACCCAAGCTGATTCCAAGTTTTGAGATGTTATGCAGACACAAATATACCATTTGTAAGTAAATATAATTATTTAAGAATGAAATTATTTTTTACTTATGTGTATTACTTTTTCAAATGATTATTAAGTTGTTAGGATATAAATGCTTATGAAGTTGTTTGGGCTTAACTACTTAAACACAAATATTAGGTATTAGGGATGCTGTGAAAAAATTACTGAGACACTAAAAGGTGCCATGAACCAAGAAAGTTTGGGAACCTTTGGCATAATTTATATGAAGAAAACTACAAAACATTAAAAAAAAATACACTTGAATAAATGGAAAAACACACCATGTTTCTTTCTGGGAAGAGCCTCAAGTTTATGAAGATCCTCAAAATTCGAATCAAAATCATTGTGGAAAATTTTTGGGGAATTAAAAAAAATAGAGGCTACCTATAAAAAGGCAAAAATAGCCAATAAAACCTAAGGAAAAGTTAAGAATGTGAGGAAATATGCCCCACTAGAATAGTTAAAATAGAGTGGCATTAGCCCAAGAATAGGCAAAACAACAACAACAAAAACAAAGTATGAATTATTCAGTAAATAGCAATGGAGCAATTAACATTCTGGAAAACACTTGCAGATAGATTATAAAAATGTTCAACTTCACTGATAATCAAAAATACGAGTTAAAATAACAATTGCTGTTTTTATCCTATTGTATTAATTGACAATAATCAATGTTGGCAAGGGTAGGAAAAAATTAAAGGGGGGAAACAAGCACTATCACATACTGCTGATGGGAATGCAGATCTTGGGAGAGCAATTTGAAATTATTTTTTAAAACCCTTAAAAATTGACTTTTTTGACCAGAAATTCCACTTCTAGAAATTAACCCAAAGGGAATAATCAGAGATAGTCCTAAAAGTTTATAAAAAGAATGTTCAGCTCTGGGATAAAATAGTGAAAAATTGGAAATAGTCTGAATGTTCAAATATGATATATTCATTATGATGAAATACTTATACTACACAACCATTAAACATCATATTCTCAAATAATATTTTAAGAATATAAGAAATTCTCCGAAAATAGTTTTTAGTGAAAAGAACAAATTATAAAAGAAACTCTTATCTCTTATAATCCCAATCATGCAGAACAAAAAGGAATGAATGTAGAAAAGACAGCAAGAACATAAAATAAATTCATAATTGTGGCCTCCGGGTAGGACTGTGGCTGATTTTTTTTCTTCATAAATGTTTACATGTTTTAATTTTCCTAAAATCAACAAGCATTATAAACATAATTTTAAAACTTCAATCAGTTACAAGGCCCTTCAGCTAATAAATGGTAGACCTAGAATACAAACCTAAGACATCTAGATACTGTAACAAGCAATCTTCAATGCTCTTCAAGGTTATGATCAGCAGGACAGTAAAGAAAACAATTACTATATTCTTTCTTTAGTTATGGCCAAATTATTCTGATACATATGTACCTACCTGGATTCTCCCTCATCCTCCACGTGTTCACAATGGACAGAGTTGAGAGCACTGACTCTCTTATAATCTTGAGGGGTCAGATATAAATACTTGTAACCCTGTGAAGCACAAGTAGTTTTTAATTCATTATTTGCCAGTGCCATATAACCAGAAGACATAGCAAAGCACGAGTAATGAAGCTTGTTCCAAACCTAGCTTTAAATTGCTACATCACTTCTTAGAGTTACTATCAACAGAATACTAGTTCTCATTGACAGTTCTCCTTTGAAAGATGGAAGTGCCTATTTTTTCAGTCACTGATTGTCCTTGAAACAAGATACCTTGTAGCTGCACCTCCAAGTGTGTTCCATTCATTTTATTTTCAACAGGGTTAAAGGGTCATTTTCCGATCTTTAGTGACATCTCTATTAAAGATATCAACATGCAATTAAAAAACTGTGTGAATTACTATTCTTGACTTTCTCAAATCTGTAATATCATCAAAATATATATGGGTAAGGGGCAACTGAGAGGATCACAAATCTAGAAAATTCAGTATTAAAATAAGAAGTCTGTGCAGTGTTAATAGTGAACACTGAACACATGCCTTTTGCTTTTTTCAACAAACAACTCCTAATTCCTATTTACATTTTAAAAATTATACTAATATTTTGCAATTGATTTATTTGTATACATAGATGTACACCCTTACATGCAAAGGAGAGTTACATGGTACATGTGTTTAACATAAGTGAATTAGTCACTCAAAAAAAAAAGTACCCAGAGAAAAACATTTTAAATACTATGAGAAATTATGCCCACCATTTAACTCAATGAATTTATGCTCCACAGTGAGTACAACATGGAAGAGACATGAATTTGTCATTGGTCTTACATGAGTTGTGACAAGAATGCTTTGTAGCACTGAGTGTCATTAGTATGTCAGTTAGCACGCACTTATTGTCTATTATGTGCAAGGTACTGTTCTAGGCACTGGAAAAACAGTATTGAACAAAACAGACAAAAATTCCTGGCCTTATGGGACTCATCTCCTAGTGGGAGAGGCAGAAAATACACAAAATAAATAAGTAAAACATATAATGTTAATGGGAATGATGTTTAAGAAAAAAATAAAATAGAGAAGGGAGACAGGACAGCTATTCTTTGAGGAAGAACAGCCAGGGAAGTCCTCATTGAAATATGTCATTTGAGTAAAGACCTGAAGGAGCTGAGGAAATGAGGATATCTGGGGGGAAAGTATTCTAAGTAAAAGGAACAGCAAATACAAATGCACTGAGACATGAGGGTGTCTAGCAGGTTTAACAAAGAACAAAGAGGCTGCTAGAACCAGAGTATCTGGGGGGAAAGTATTCTAAGTAAAAGGAACAGCAAATACAAATGCACTGAGACATGAGGATGTCTAGCAGGTTTAACAAAGAACAAAGAGGCTGCTAGAACCAGAGTGTGGAATGAGGGAGGGCTACATCAAGAAATGAGGGCAGAGTTGTATCAAAAGGCCAATCTATGTAAGGCCTTGTAGGTAACTATACAGTCTTTGGCTTTTACTTGAATGAGTTGGGAAGCAATTTTAATCAGAGGAAAGTTATGAGCTATGATCTGATTTATATCTATTTTATTTTTATTTTTTGGGCAGCTGGCTGGCACAGGGATCTGAACACTTGACCTTGGTATTACAACTGATTTATATTTTCACAGGATCATTCCACTTTCTGTTGAAAACAGACTTTGAGTGGGAGCTGGGGCAAGAGCAGAAGCAGGAAGGCCAATTAGGAGATTGCTGCAATATACAGGTAAGAGATGGTAGTGAGATGGATGACTGTGTAGCAGTGGAAGTGGTGAGAAGTGGTCAGATTCTGAATATATTTTGAAGGTGGGGTGTGTAAACATGATTTACTGACCGAGTAGATGTGGGTGTGTAAGAAAGAGAGAAGTCAAGGATAACTCCAAGGTTTTTTACCTAAACGAATGGAATACAGCCATAGTGGAATAGTTTAAAGATACGTATTTTTGGGTTAGCATGTCTCATGCTAAATGCATACCTACTATTTATTTCATCTAGTGTTCAACCAAGGAAACAATGTTCTCTTTTAAAGGTGGAGGAAAAAGCAAGTGATCATACTGAGAAAAAATTTGTCTCTAAAATAGTGTCTTAAAGAATTTTCATAAGTAACTTTGTTTATATTTAATTTTCATGATAAGTGCTGACTTTTGAACTTAAACATCTACCTCTCCCCCACCTCTCTAAACATGTACACACACACATGCATAATAGTATCTTGAAGTATTCTCTTTTCTTGGTCTGTACCTTGTAAGGATCCTCAGGATCCACCCAGGCCACATGAAACATATGACGAATTTCTTCTGCCAGTCCAATTCTTGCTCCACTGTTGGCTGCTACAAAGATGCGTGGGATACCCTCTGCCCTGGCAAGTTCAGAAGCTCTGAGAAACAATAAATCCTCCTGGGGCCCAAAGGACCCAATTCGGTATGTGATATCATTGCCAATAACAATGATATCTCGGCCTTCTGGATATTCGGGACTTTTAAGGGTCATTTTCCAAGCTACCATGCCAATCTGCAAAGGTATAAATAGACAAAAGAATGAATACAAGCTTCTTATATGCAGAATTTTTTCAGGTTCCTTGATGGCATCAGACTGTACCTAGACCAGGCTTTACATTGCTAAAGAGCCAAGCTCCCTGTGGGAAATTAGAAAAACCTTCTAGTACACTGCCCTAGATTATGCTAAGAACAGCTGGTTTACTATGTGTTCCAAAGTTGTCTCAATTCCTTCTCTGAGCCTGCTTAAAGATGGAAAAACCAAAGTCTAAATGCACTCCAGATACATGCTGAAGAATGTCATCGCACTAGTGATTAAATCCAGAATTCTCATTTTACTATCCTATATACTAAGACACTATTTCCATCTTTTGTGAGATTCCTTCTAAGAAACCTTCAACATATAAGGGAGCAGAAAGAGGATCACCTCTCATGGACTGTACAACTTTTGTAAACTGGATTTTTTTTTTTTTACTGTCTTCTAGCATTTGATAGGAATAAGAGAAACATTCTTTACTGGTTTGCTTCAGGTATCTTGCATTTATGCAAGATTTTACTATCACTCAACATTGTATCCTTGTGAACATCTCTTCCTGCTTTCTCCCAGCACCAGAAAACCAAAGGATGCAAGAAACTAATCTCTTTCTGTACCATGATATATGTAAATCTCTGCTCTCTGTTCAGCAGTATCTGTCCAGCCACACAAATAGAAGATATTGACTTAAAAGGCAGAGGTGACATGTCTCTTCCCAAACCCTCACAGCCTTCTCCTCTTTTAATCACTTTCTATATGAGAACTAGTCAATCCTACTTGTTTATTCCCTTGTTCCATTTCCTTTCTATTCACTCACATCCCAGCTACAGCTGCAGTTTTTCATGTCTGCCTGTCTGTTTCCCCTATACCTGGATAAGTAATGTTTTTCATTCTTTTATGTTTCCCCTTTCTGTCTCTCATCCCCCTTTTTGCCCTCACTGCTCGCCTCCAAATACAAAACCTACCCAGATGAGCATTTCTGGTCCTGCCTAATGGAGCTCAGCCGCATCTGCAGACTTGGTCCCTCATCCCTAGGCTGCTGCATATCACCTCATTGGGGAGCTGGCCATCAAGAAGGGCCATTAACAGATGTAAATAGCAGCATCCCTGGAAAGCCACATGCATCACCCAGACTCAACCGGGCCGGTGATCATAAGCTCTGAGTACACATTTCTCAATCCAATTGCACATCCACTGTAATCAGGCTGGTTGAAGCTCTCTACACAGCTATTTGTGATTCTCAGCATTAAGAAATATATAAATATATGAAACACCCACAGATAAATATAGCTATTTAATATATCACACCATTGGCCAAATACAAATCAAAGTGAATGTAATACACTGAAAAAAACCCAATCACCTTCTGAGATATCACTATTTGCTCATTAAAGACAGAGAAAGGAAGGAGAAACAGATCAGCCCAAAATAGCAGAGAAACACCAAATATCAGGATAATTTTAGTTGTGAGTTTTAAGAAGCTAGTTAATATAATGCTTGTGTGAGGAGAAATATTTTATTTGCCTTCTCATGTCCCCCTCTAGCCCAACATCTGTTTTGTTATCAGGAAAGAAAGCTATTTCCTGTCTACTTTCCTCTAAGTGTATTTGTAGTTAGGAAGATTGGGTTTTATACCGAATTTTATGATATATTAACTTTAGCCACCTAGACCAGAAGTAGCTTAGATACAAGCCCTGAAGAATCTACTTCTGCATTTGCATGCTAATGTCAACACTATGACTATGTGGCACCGGGCAGGCAAATAATACTCTTATCTTTTGTTATTACCTGGGGACTCTAACTGTGTCACTTGGGCAGTCAGTTCAGCAATTGGCCAGGTCATTATGCTTGCAATATTGACTTCTAATTAGGTGTCAACACAGCAGCACCAAGAACACACTACTCTTTATCAATGTCTTTCTAAACTGTGTTCCTCATCAACCGCCCCCTCCCACCTTAAAAAGTACCATTACAGAATGGAAAAGTGCTATCCCAGTGTTAGTACAGTGAGACTCCTTATTGGAAGAGATTCAGTTTTGAGTTAGAACAATGGATAAACATCTAAGAAAGTATCTGTTGATCAATTTACATTAAAATGTAAATTTCATTGCTTATCAAATGATGGGGCATGTAATGGTGAACATGGGCCTTGGAGTCAAACAAACTTAGATTCAAATCCAGCTTTTATCACTTATTAACTGTGTGACCTTGGGAAAATTATCATCTTTATTGAGCTTCAGTGTCCTCACAGGCAAAATTAAGACAATAATACCCATGGGTTTGATGAACTAACTACTGGAAGTAGAAATCTATTATATTAACTTCAATATACAAAGTTTGCCCTTTTATCTCCCCTCAACCTGTCCAAATCTCACCTGCTCCAAACTGTTAATTCAAATTCCATTTCCTCCGTAAAACATCCCCCAGCCTAAGGTGACCCCTCCCTTCTCTGATCTCCTACTAGGACCTTCATGTAGAGAATTCATTTGATATTTAGTCGTATACTACCTAGGACTGCTTTTACCTTACCATCTCAAACCATTATATCATCTCCTCTCGTGCCTCATAGGATCCATACACATCGTATGGGAATAATAAATACTTGCTGGTTCCACAGTCATTTTACTTTTTAAAATAATACTTGGAAAATAGTCAATATCAAGGGCTTACAACATTGTCCATGATTTATATCTAGGGGTCACAGAATAAGAGTCCTAAATATCATTAAGCTATTTTATTTTTTAAAAAAAACCCAACCAAACAAACAATAGCTACCATTAATTAAACATCTATCACATGTTGTACTGTACTAAAAGTGGATAAATACTAATGGTTAAGAGGTTAAGCTTGAGAGTCAAGCTGTCTTGGTTCAAATCTCAGCTTTAAACTTGCTATATAACCTTGGACAAATCACTCAGCTTCTTACAGCTTCACTTTTCCCTATTATAAAATGGGGATTTTTCTGGAGGGATTGTTGCAAAGAACACATTAAATTCATACAGAGCCTGGCATATAAAACCCTTCAAATAGCCCTTCAAAGGAAGCTGTTATTATTGCCATGAGGAAACTGAGGCACAGAGGAATTATATAACTTGTCCTTATAGCTAGCATAAATTGTTTAATTTTTAAAATAAGGTTCACACACAAAAACTGGCATTTCCTTTACTAGAAAAATTAAAGAAGTACGTTCCAGACTAGTGAGACCGCCTTTAGCTGAATACAAGATGGAAAAGGAACAGAATTATAGCACAAACATGAACATCATTGACCCCTTAAATACAATGTGGTATCCTGGAACAGAAAAAGGACATTAGTAGAATTGCTGGTGAAATCCAAAAAAATGTCCGTGGCTTATTTAATAGAATCATACTAATGTAAATTTCTTAGTGTTAATATGATTTTTTTTTCCTTTTTGTCTTTTTTTCGTGTCCGGCAACGGATCGCAACCCTCAGTGTCGTGCCCGTACCGGACCGGACCGGGACCGGCAACGGGATCGCAACCCTCGGTGTTGCTCCCACACCTTGCTCAGCCAGTCAGCGGGAACCGGTCTGTATGTGGGATCCGAACACTCGGCGGGAGCGCCACCGCGCTCCCAAGCAGCGCACTGTAGCAGTGCGCCACCGGGCCGGCCCGTGTTAATATGATTTTTAGGAATAATTATACCATGCTTAGGTAATATGTTAACATTAGGGAAAGCTGGGTGAAGGGTTAAAGTTAAAAAAATAAATGTCACGATAAAAAAACTTTGGAGGGAAGTAAATTGGATAGTGAAGTCATTGTTAGTGTTCTGTACAGCCTTATAAAATGATGGCTATGAAGACTATGAATAGCATTTTTAGGGACCCATGATATAATACTAAATTAGAAAAAGTAGGATACAAAATTGCATGCATACCAAGTAATTGTGAGAGGTAAAATAGTGTAGTGGTTAAGGGCACAGACTCAGGAGCCAGATTCTGAGACTCTGACAAAATAAGAGAATTGGTCCATTTTCTAGCCATATAACCTTAGGTAAATTACTAACCTCTTTGTGCCTCAGTTTCTTCAATAGTAAGATGAGAGTAGTAACAACCTTTTGTATACATTTGTTGTGAAGATTAATACATTTTAAGTCCTATAGTAGCTGGCACATAGCTGGGGGGAAAAATATAAAGAACCATAGCAAAATAAGGTAATAATTATTAGGATGATGGAACTGTATGGCTTTTCTCTCATTTTCCAAATTTCCTTTAATTTGTTTATATTGCACTGATAACTTTAAATTTTTATAAATTAAAAAACAGCAGAGAAAAGAAGATTATCAAGCACCTCTTCATTGGGTAATAGGTACATAGGAGTTTATGTTATTATCCCTACTTTAGTGTATGTTTGAGTATTTCCATAATGATTTTTTTTAAGAGGAGAGAAATCTCACCAGCCTAGTGGATTTCCCATATTTTAGAAGTGATTCTAGATATTAGTGATACTATAACAGATAGTATTTAATATAAAATTAGAGAGATACAAACATGAAAATTAAAAATCAAAACTTACCTTAAAGGGAGAAGAATATCAAGAACTATCCTAGTTTGTTGGGGTTATCATTTCATTTTTTAAAAAGAAATGCTCTGCAATAATGTGGTAGAATGTAAACATATGTATATATAGGTTTATGCAATATTAATAGCTCTACCTGAGAAGTAACTGCTTCAGTGTTCTTCTGGCATGATGGTTAAATACATATTTATACTATTAAAGTCAATATTTATACAATAGACAGGAACAGTGCCTATCAGCTAAATACATATTTAGGACTGTACCACATGTATTACAAACATGTACTAAAATCAAAAGCTTATATTTATACAGAGCCTTTCATCTTGAAGGGAGCTAAAGAGCTTTACAAACATATGTACATAAAAGGACGTTTGCACTGATAGGCATGCAAGGTATCAATTCGCCCACTCCCCTAGTTCTTCCAGCAGTCCTGGGTAGAAACACATGGTGTCAACAGATGCCAAGTATGTAATAGCTGCGAAGACATGTAACACAATAATCCGGTTATGATGCACAGTCATTGAAAGGGGACTTGCAACTTGAGAACAGCAACTGCTCTCCTCTAGTGTAGAAGCACCACGGTCATTTCCAGCTTTATGTTTTTAAATTATTCTCTACCAAACTCAACTAATCACTTGACAAAATTGAATTTGATAATGGAAATGGTTTCTGAATGCAAAATACATTCTGAGGATGAAAACTAGGTTGAAAAAGGCTTCCCCCTGCCCTTGTTAGATTTAGAAGGAAAAAAAAGGGTCACAACATTCAGGAGAAATGGTTCAAAATAGTCTATCTAAGAATAGGTTTGTCTCTGAGGATCAGGTCATTACTTCAAAAGACAGTCATATCCCCCCCCCCCCATTTAATTAGGACACCATAAGTTTTTCAGTCCAATTACTTTATATAGATGAGTCTACCTATATTATATACAAAATGGAGATTTTACAATGAAAATTTTGTATTATAAAAGTATAAACAAGTGTGACAATGTGATTAGGAATGTGACATTCATTGATTTCACCTAAGCCCAAGCTGCCTTATATGTTAACTGAAGAATAACAACCAAGGGAAATCCCATCATTGAATTCTCTTTTTTCGTCTTCTCTTTCCTTCCAGTGTTTTTAATCCAGGCAAAACCTGATAAAAATAACACTCCAGGACTAAGGGCTGAAGGAGAACTAAGCAACAAAAGGGCAGCCTGTAGCCTGCTTGTGAGAGTGGGTGGGTTTAAAGTCTAATGAGTTGCAGACTCCAATTGGCAGTGCCACCATCTTCTTCCTTGACCTCTGCCTCTCTCAGGCACTGACTAACCAAGTTGTCTGTGGTACTTACTGCAAATTATGTTTTCATTAATATAGCCATGAATAATTTTAAAATATTGAATTTTGAATTATTTTTCATAACAATATTCCAACGAGCAGGTTTCTTAGGTTTAGGGTTATCAATCTAAGCTAATTATCTAAAAGTGAAAAAGGGAAGAGAATGAAAACAGCTATAGTGAATGAGCTAAGGAGAAGCAGAAATAAATATTTGTTTCCCTTATACAAGTTCTGAGGAAGGAAATATTTCCTTGACCACATTCTGATTCTGGAATAAACACATTCAAGTGAGGGAGGAGGGAATCGGGAAGAGAAAGCAAGCAGAAGAGAACAGTCTTATTAAACTGTTTTTATGTGGGTAAAATGATTTGTGCCACAGTATTTCCATAAGAAGTGGGACCATTATTTTCCTGTAGAAACACATTTGGTTTGAAAAGTATCACTGGACAGGATGTGAAAATCAAACCAAATGAATTATTCACAACCTCCGATCAGAGGTGATCATTATTTCTGATGCTCCAAACAGTGATTAGGATTCTGCCCTGAGATGTCATTTTCTCGCTGCGTTAACACCAGCGATACAGAAAGGCATTATCTATCTATCCGTATATGTATTTTTTTCTCCTGGGAGGACCTTGGTTTAATGTTACTATAACAGATACTAAAAACATGATAATATTAACATTTATTCTGATGGTGCCCATAAATGCCATTAGTCTGACACAAAGTGTCAACACTAATCATGACCCAAAATTAACACCAAAATTGACATCAACATTAATTGTACTATCAGTGTGAATAGAATGTGCAAACACACACAGGCACTTTCCAAAGCTGCTTGATATTACCACAAAAACAAAACAACAATATGAAGCTCAACAAAGAAATTTGAAGGGAAAGCTATGTGGCAATACATGCCAGGATTTTGTTTTTTAAGAGTATGAGAAGCATCCATCAATTCTAGCTATGCTGTGGGAAGCAGAAAGAGAGTATCTTTTCCACAGTTGCCTTTCTTATATCTCCACACTTTGAGTTTAGCTGTAACAATTACCTTTCCATATAGATTTAAATACAGGTTAGACTGTAGCTGAGATGTTGAGGCTTTATTTCTTATTTTCCCCGCTAAAAGTCTAAAACTTGGGCCGGCCCAGTGGCGCACTGCTACAGTGCGCCGCTTGGGAGCGCAGCGGCGCTCCCGCCGAGGGTTCGGATCCCACATACAGACCGGTTCCCACTCACTGGCTGAGCGAGGTGTGGGAGCAACACCGAGGGTTGCGATCCCGTTGCCGGTCCCAGTCCGGTACGGGAGCAACACTGAGGGTTGCGATCCGTTGCCGGACACGAAAAAAAAAGACAAAAAGGAAAAAATAAATAAATAAAAAATAAATAAATAAATAAAAGTCTAAAACTTGAGGATTTTTTTTTGGCACAGCCTCCAGTAGCTACTGTTCTAATTCTGCTAATGCCAGGAAGATAACTACTCTGCAAGGCCCTGGAGCAGCAATACAAAGAATCCTAGAATGTTTGAGCTGAGAGGGACATAGGCATCATGCATATCATAAAGATGAGAAAACTAAGACCCAGAAAGAAGGAATATGAATTTGAGCTGTTTTTCAAGTACATATCTTATATGGAATAATAAACCTGCACTTTTAATTAGATACTATAAAAAAATAATTGTCATAGTAATTTGAACTCATTAGTCTCATAATAAAACATACTTGATGAAATATCAGAAAATACAGTATAGGTTTTAAAAGAGGCATTTTTAAGTCAAAAGGCAATGTAATATTTGACTTAATTTGTGCCTTTTGGAAAAATCATGCTAAAAGAATGTCAATGCCTTTCCATATTGTATTATCTGCCAGCTATCATGTTCCATTGCTTAGTGTTGTATGATCACATAAAAGAGCTCAAAACAATTTTCTTAACTGAAAAACTCCTTTTTTTTATGCTTGGATAATTAAAAAATGGCTGAACAAACTTACTTCAACCCCTATAAAAAGTGATAAAAGGGTAAGAACAGTATCATTTTTAAAGCAAAAAATTTTCATCCCAGAAATAATTCTTTAAAAATGTTAGCAAAGATTAAAAAAACAATAATTTTGAGGTGAATTATTTTTCTCTGTAATATTTACATACATGAAACCATAGTAATTTTACATATGTAACACCTAGTAATTTAATAAGCATACCAATTTAAAAAAACAACATTCAGTGGAGCACATAAAAGCCAGTAGTATTTGAGAAATGGGGGACAGGATTAATTGGTTGATATGGAAATTTACCAAGTTGGCCTACTATAGTTCTAGAAGCACTACCCATTAATCATAAGAAGGAATGTTGGACTTTGGTGCTCCATGCTACACCTCCTCTCCAGTGTTATCTGTTGCTGTCCTGATGTTCATTATTGCCTCTAGTTGGAGTTGTATAGTTTCTTGACATAGGGTACTGTGTCACATCCTTTTTTAGTAAAATCTTAAAACTCAAGACATGTACAAAAATGCTTGCGAATACATTCTTTCGTTTAATGGCTATCTCTAGCACTTACTTTGAAAGGAACTGAGGAGCCCTCCACCAGTGCTGCTTTAGTGTGCCAACGGATGCGTTAGGATTTTTAATGTCAATCATGCTCATTGAGCCTTGAGCCCTATCAACGAAATGAGTCAAAACCAACTAATCGAACTGATGAGAAATCTCTAATACCAGTAACAGTTATTCAGAAGGAATTCTAAGAAAAGCATATGCATCCCAAAAGAACAGTGTTAGGAATTCATCAGAAGTAATTCCATGGTAGGGAGACTTAGTTTTCAAAATTAGCCTCGATATTTTCTAATGAGGGATCCAACTTTGCTTTGGAAGATAATTTTAGACAAAGACTTATAGCCAAACACTTAGGATGGGGATAAAATGAGAAAGGTGTACAATAATTTAAATAAAACTACCTTACCACATTTTCCATAACATATCTTTCTTTATACTTGGAATTCGTATCTTGCTAGGCCTGAAAAGATTCAAACTGGTTTTCTGAAGCTCTGATGAAAATTGAGGCAAGCACAGATTATGAATGTTTTTGTTTAAATTAGTGGTATATGACCTTTTTTCCCCATCTTCAGGGATAGATTTCTGGCAAAGACCATTAGTCCCTCCACCCCCCACCATTTTTGCGTGTGGCTGGCTGGTACAGGGGGATCTCAACCCTTGACCCTGGTGTTACAATACCACATTCTAACCAACTGAGCTAATCAGCCAGCCTGCATTAGTCCCTTTTTATAAGTTGTATATCAGTGCACAGACCATGGTCCTATTTTTTGTAACTGCTTTTCTTAGGTCTATTTCAGAGCTCACCTTCAGCATACTACAATTCAAGATGTCTCTTCTTTCTTTTTTTAAAAAAAGATGACCGGTGAGGGGATCTTAACCCTTGACTTGGTGTTGTCAGCACCATGCTCACCCAGTGAGCTAACCGGCCATCCCTATATGGGATCCGAACCCATGGCCTTGGTGTTATAAGCACCACACTCTCCCGAGTGGGCCACAGGCCAGCCCCCAAGATGTCTCTTTTCTAACAGATATCTAAAAGACTGACACTGACTCAATTTCCACACCCACCATGAAAAAGTAAACTGATTTTTCAAAAGAATGAAACGAAAGCACAATGGAGTACATCACAATTAGCACATTCATGGATCTGTTTTGAGGTTAAATTGAGTAAAACAGTACAAAAATCTAATGTTAAATTAGAAAAATAGTTGGGTCCTGTGTACATGAGAAATGGTCTACCTTTTCCTTATGCAAGATGTTAAATTAGAAAAATAGTTGGGTCCTGTGTACATGAGAAATGGTCTACCTTTTCCTTATATGGTTTTCCTTCCCACAAGCATATACACACTCTCTCCAGGCAGAGTTTTAGAGCATAATGGGTTCCACTAGAATTTGAGTCTAGGATAAACCCAGCAATTCCTTCAAGAGTATGGAAATGTCAACCAAGTGAATTAAGACAAAGGGTTATGGTGGTTTTTCTAAAATAAGAGGCTCCTTGGGTTAAGAGGTACACATAAGAACTGTCAAAATGGATCTACTAATTAATTTCTTCTAATCTCTTAGGCTTATATAAGCTTACCAACTTCCTTTTCCTACTCAATTCCTAAATGGTTGCTTTTTTTTTTTAATACTCAAATATTGCAAAGGTTTGTGGCAACATATAAGTGAAACTGGTGAGGTAACAGTCAAAATGATGAGATTTGTTTAAGCTTGACTGTAGATACAGGGGTATTTGTCATATCACTCTTCATATTTTTCTGTATGTTTAAAATGGTTTATAATTTAAAAAAATTAAACAGACGCTATGCTTTGGTGGTATTGAATGACAGCACATTGCCAACAATTAAACAACAATTAAATATGGGAATTGGTAGGGCTGAGTAGTTCCAGAACTTAATTCTTAATCTCCACCATTTCAGCTGAGAACATAAAGCAGAACTGAAACCAAGATACTAGTCATGTTGTCAGTTTTTAAACTAATTTACACTACTTTATTTTGTCTTTGTCACTCTCCATGTAGAGCCATGATGTAAGGTTCAACAGATCTCCAACCAAAGAATTAAAACTGCAATTGCTCATTGTAGGAACACTAGGTAAGCCTACTATACCAACTGAAAAAAAGGGAAGGATACTAGTGGATTTGCCTCACCAAACAGAGGCTTCTTTGAATGCTAAGCTGCTGAAAAGGAAACACCCTGACACCTAGTGCCCATCTGAAAAAATGAAGCCTTGGAGCCTCCAAACTTCTTTAGTGTGGTAATGTGTGTGGAGGTGACCATCAAATTGCATTCAATTTGGAGTGTACTTTTGTCCCAGAAAAATTTTAACGGAAAAAATTTTATAGCATGCAAGAATTCTAGTCTCTGATTACCAATTCTTTTCTGGGTACACATCCTGTACCTAATTATTATAGCTGCTTCTAAACACAGCTTTTCATTATGACAGGAGTGATATGATGGCCCATGTTCTGAAATGGTAAGGAAAACAGGGTCCTAATTTCTACCAGCACTAAAATTACTATGAAAGTTGACTATCATCTCTTTCATCATTGTCTGATTTAGTGATTCTTGATCTAGTTCCCAGAGCTGTTACAAAGAAATAAAGGAAAAGAATGCTAATAACTTATTTTGGAAAAAATACGAACATAGTCTCAAGAAGGCTAGTGTATTCTTTATTCTGCCACAGAAAGTTGAGCTGTTCTCTGTCAGGTCCGTTACAGCCCTTGGCCTGATCTTAGCCTGAGCTTTTTAATAACGGGATTTAGTGTGAAAAGCAGCTGCACTGGATTGCGAGCTGTTACTCAAAATGTTCCCACCTGCAATTATAGCTTCCACAAATGATCAGAGCAGGTTAGCAAACTGGCAGAAAATGAAAACAATTCCTCCAAAATCAAGAAGTGGTAAAGTAGTACTGTTTGATAGCTGTATTTCTTCTGTATCTAGGCTCAACAGCACACATTCATCTAGTGGGTATTTACATACACTGCCCGTCACTGTAGCATCACAGCAGCTAGAAATGAAATCAGTTTAGTCTATGTTGCAATCACATTTTCCTCAATTTTCATCTTTACTTGAAACTATTAAGAAAAATCCTGGACAACTCATCTTTAGAGCTATTTGCAAGCAACGTAGTTCACAGATTTGGTCTACATCTTTTTTATTCCTACTCTAAATTCATACTAAATGCAATGCCAATCAAATCTAACAATGAGAAAAATGGGTTCTCCTATACCTTTCATCATGCATTAGGTGGCATTCCTTTAGTTACATCTTTTTTTATGGGGAAGGGACAACTAGGAAAATAGAAAGGAGAAAGTGACTAACACCGCATCAGAAAAGCTCTCTTTTCTTAACACAGGCAAAAATGTTCAAAATGCAGGTCACATCTCTGCTGAAATAGCCAATATTCTTCCTCAAATGGCAAACAAGTTACCTAAAACTAAATGGAACTGAATTGGTCTGAGTCCTGGTCCCATCACTATTTTACCTATTTATTGTCCTGGAAAAAAAATGGGGAAAAAAGACTGGCCACCCATATAGCCGATGTTCTGATAAGTGCAGGTTTTCTGCCTTTGATCGAGGGGAAAGGCATCTCTTGTTTTACCCTTATTCCAAATATCCATGTGCTAGCTTTTAAACCCGGAAACTCCAATTTTTCAAGGTAATGCAGTACCACCCACAATGATGAAATGGTAGAGCCGTCACTTTTGGAGAACACCACTTTATGATGATTTAATGTCTACGTACTAGCATCAATGCATTTACGTTGAGCCTTGGCTCTCAGAACATTAACAAGTCAATTTTTTATTCCTTTTTTAATAAAACTACTTCTCAAGGCTCTGTTCAGATGCCTGTTCTCTTTGGGACAGAACAGATTTGCTCCAAATCTCATCAGCATGAGCTCTTTTCGTTCGTCTCACATCATTCTTGGGATAATATGTAGAGTGCCAGGCTCATGACAAACTTGTCTCTTTGGCCAAAGAAAATTAAACTGCAATAGCTGAAAGTCAACTTGCCCTGATAAAACTGGGTGCAGCATGAGGAAATATATCCTCCTGACACCTCGTCATCTGTTAGGCACAGCTGTCCCTCAGAGTTCTGACTGCTGAAACTCCATACTTAGATTGGTCAGTCTCTGAGTGGACATGCTCCATTGTATGTTCAAGTTATTGGTAGCAGAGTTTGATACTAATACCACAACCTCATTCCTGTCATGCAGTGCCTTATAATCTAGCTAAGGCCACTGACTGACTTCACCAGCCATCCTGGGCATTAGTCACTAACTGCTCACAAAAGAACATCAGTTTCACTCCTCCCAAGCTCAAAGGCTCAGAAATGGCAAGCTAACACTCAGCTTCAATCCTAGTCAATCATTTGAAAAAAAGGAAAAGAGAACAAAGAAAACAGGCAACCAAGGAGGGAAGAGTATAGAATAAGAAAGTGAGAATTTTTAAACAAATACTATTAGGCCTGGATGGTTAGCTCAGTAGGTTGGAGCATGGTGTTGTAACACCAAGGTCGAGAGTCTGGATTCCCATACTGGCCAGCCACCAAAAAAAACAAAAACACCCCACAAACGTTATTGGCTTTCTGGCTTTAAAACTATTAAAGCACAGGGCAAAGAAAAACGTATGGTCCCTATACTAGATCTACTACTCATAGCTATAGTCCTACATAGTTGTTTAAGACCTCCCTTTTCCACCAAGTTTCGTTAGGTCTGAAAAGGGTTAAAAAAAACCTTTAATTTTTTTTTTTATTCTTGTGTGTGAGCGCGTATGTGTGTGTGCGTGGGGGATTGGGGGGGTCTTTGGGTACAGAGTCCCGTATAATAAGACTATTTGTATTCATACTGGCAGAGTAAACACTACATGTTCATGCCCAGGCAGCTCTGTGCTTGTAATTTCAGCAAGAACAGAGCTCTGTCCCTTTGGGACTTCACTATTCCCCCAGTCTCCATTCGCTCAAACACAGAATGAGAGCAGAGAGAAAGCAGGAGAGAAAGATCAAGGCAAGAGGTTTCACACGGCACTACAGCTAGCTTTCACATGGCCAAAAATCTCATTTTGTGTTTTAATTACATTAGTTAAAAACCATTTTACTCTCAGCCCCATGTTCACAAGGGTGCCTTCCATTCCTGAAGACCATACTGTTGAATGAATCAGAATTTAAGTCTTGCATAATGAAGCTTTTCTTTCCTGTTCAGGGGCTTACTAGGCAGATGCTATACACAGAGGCACAAACCTCTGCTTTAAACTTTGTGTTGACAAGTATATATCTACTCTTGTCAAAATTCTGTGCATCCTCCCTCCCTATCCTCTTGCCTTTGCTAATCGTCAAGGCACTAGGCTAGAAGAACTCCTACAAGTCTGATACTCTCCATCTGGTCCAATGCTTGCATCTATCTTAATACCAAATCATCTACTCTTGGCATCTACTGGTATGTATTTCTGAAATAGCCATACATCTTGTACATATAGTAAAATTTTTTAAAAATACGGAATAAGATGGGGGGAAAAACCTGCATACTATCTCCAAAGGCAACAGACTCTACCCAGCCTGTTTATAGTAAACATCTTGGTAAGGATTACTCCTTCTAAGGAATGAGATTTATCTAGGGATTATATCTAAGGTTAAAATAAAAACACCTCTCTTTTTAGGTTTGTCACTATTGTTATCATTGTTACAACTATACATTAGAAGTATAGTTGAGGGCCGGCCCGGTGGCGCACTGGATAGTGCGCCGCTTGGGAAGCGCGGCGGCGCTCCCGCCCGAGGGTTCGGAT
>NW_007726642.1:178755-197127 GCF_000696425.1 Galeopterus variegatus | reverse complement strand
CGTTGCCGGACACGGAAAAAAGACAAAAAAAAAAAAAAAAGAAGAAGTATAGTTGAAATCAGGAAAAATCTCAATGCATGGAGGAGGGTATAAGGGTATAGGTAAGAATATGACTTTAGGGCCAGCCCGGTGGCGCACTGGAGAGTGTGCCGCTTGGGGCGAGGGTTTGGATCCCATGTGGAGACTGGTTCCCACTCACTGGCTGAACGCGGTGCAGGTGCAACACCGAGGGTTGCGATCCCGTTGCTGGTCCCCGGTACGGGCGCGACATTGAGGGTTGCGATCCCGTTACCGGTCAGTAAAAAAAAAGACAAAAAAAAAAAAAGGATATGACTTTAAATCATTATTAATAGTTCACTATATGAGAAAAGATGTGAAGTCTACAAAATGCATCCTTGCTTAATTAGCAAGAAATAGGTTCCCTGTTACTTTCTTTTATGTTTAAACCCCTTATGATTGAACCCTTTTAAGAAGAATATAAATATATTTATCATGCTTACAATAGAACCAGATCAAATAAGTTGACAGTGGAAAAGACATTGTAAAAATGCATATTAGTATGCAAATAAGTATCCACATAAGGAAAAACATTAGGCAAAACAATACTTTAAATGTTTTTATTATAGGAAATCCCAAATTTTAAAACATATATGAAAATAGAGAAAATAATCTATTCTCAAGTACCTATCACCTAGCTTCAATTATCAACTTATGATCAATCTTTTTCATCTGTATTCCCACCCTCACTCCTCTTTATTTTAAAGCAAATCCTAAACATCAGATCATTTCATCTGTAAATATTTTAATATATATGTCTAACAGAAAACAACACTCTTTTTTAAAAAGCAAAACTGTAATACCATTATCACATGCCCAGAATTAATAATTCCTTGATATTCAGTCAATATTCTTTCTAAGGAACTCTACCAACAACACTACTGTGCTGCCTATGCCACTTGGATCTAAATACTATTTTATGATCACCCTCATGGAAAGCTGGTACTAGTGAGCACAGAGATAAGAATGGGGAGGGGAGTGTTCAACTACTTGCCTCATTTCCTCCTGGAAGCCTGTTCATCTGGACCAGCTGACCTTGATCATCCAACACCAGTTCGGTATATGTCAGTATGTCAGAAGGCAGAGGGGGTGATGGAAGGAATGCCTGAGTGGACATAGACTCCCAGAGTTTGATCAGGGACTAGTAGAGGAAAAAAGTTTGACTAATTAGTGACAATTAACATTTCAATATGGGCAAAATAATTATTAAGATTTGGTCAATCTGGTTTTGCTTTATTTTCCAAGTGTTCTGCAGATAGTCTAAGCATTAGACCAAATTCTCTAGCTCCCATTCTCAGTTAAAATAGATCTGTAATTATTTTTTATTTAACGTTTTTTACATGCTAAAAGTCAGGTACTTTCCAACAAAGTCAAACTATTGAGCAACTCTGAATCAGCACTGGAGCATTAACAAACACAAATGACCTAATACGATCCCAAGAATGCTACAATAAAAAGCTAAAAATGTAGCATCAACTCTTTCTAAAAAAAATTAAAAATAAAAATCCTAGAGAAACTTGGCAATAGAAGAATACCCAGGAAAGTTTCATTACAATCAGCTAATACAAAGAAAATCCAAGAAGGCCAGAATAAAGTTTTTTACTAGAGGTTCAGGAGAAGAATCCTCTTTCTAATAGTTTTCATAGCTACAGGCCCATACACAGGAATTAGCTCACTAGATGTGTATGACTCTTTGTAAATGTGCAGATGAATTCTGCTCAGTGCATGGAGGAGGGTGAAATTTGAGGAAACAGACACACCTATTCATTTTAAAACCATTATGATTTCCATTTCCAACTTCCTGTAAATAAAACAAATCTTTCATGTAATGTTTACTAGTTCAGTTCTTTCTTTGCTTGCCTCAAAGCAACATTTAAAGCCCAAATGACTTATATATATCTACATGTTATAATCACTGTGTTTGTGTCTATTATATAGGAAGAATTACACAGAATGGGATTTCAATTTCTCGCATTAGCACTGGAAAACAAAACCAACATTCAGCTTTTAGACTAACAATGCTATAAAAGGGAAATACTAAAGGAAAGTAGGTATATTTGAAGCAGTAGAACTTGTAAACAAATGGTTACATAAAAGTAATCTCTTGTATTTGTGAATAATACAGGAATTATAATTTACCAAGTCTACATATATCACTTTATTAAAATTCAAATGTGATAATACTGGTAGCATTGACTAGGAGACTTGGAAAAATCCTATATTCATAGGTTTTTTTAAAGGACAAATTCAGTATACTTTTGATACCTTATTCTTTATCTGCTGCATTTTCTGCTGGTGATATACTTTTCTTGCCTTCTATTGATGGAAGAAAAATCTGCAGCATAGAGATGATTCACCATACAGATCAAAGGAATTTCTTTTCATAGAGGATGAGATTCATAATGTCATATTTTCCCACACTAGTTTTTATTCACCTATAATAAATCTCCCACAAAAGAACTTATACTTTAAACTGTGTACCATGAATTCTATATCCATTTGTCTATGCTTATATGTTGATTCTCGTCATTTTAACCTAGGCTATCAGCTAGGGACCTGGCTTACCTTGGAAAAAAGAAAAATGAGAACGAGAGTTTTTATATCTCCTTTTTAATATCCCTAATTTGAATACAGACTTAGGAAATATATATGTAACTCCTCACACAGGTCATTGTAAACTACCACCACAGGCATGTGGTCTTAGTTTACTCTCTTCTACTAAACAGACTTCTATTCTCACAATTCCTCCTGTTAATTCAATATCTGAGTTGGGAGTCACCAAACCCAGAATGAAATAGAAATGAAAATAGTGTCAAGGTATATCCTGACTTTTGAGAGTACCCCTTTCTAGTCAAAGCTGTATTTGATGGAAATTCAAAAAAACCCTGTTAGCCAACTTTACCTGCCGAAACATCTCAGGGATATCATATATGTATGTTGTCCCTAAAGATTGTGCTTGGAACCTCTTTGACTGAAGCAGGTCTTTGGTCACATATGGAGTATTGATTAACATTCCATGCAGTGGTCCCTGTTTATCTCCATATGCCTGAAACATGATCTGCAAGAAAAAAAGAATGGTATGGGGAGTTAAAAGACAAAAAAAAGAAAAATTAGCTGCCTAGAGAGGCTTTTTGCACAAACATTCTTTTTTATTTTTTAAAAGATGACCGGCAAGGGGATCTTAACCCTTGACTTGGGGTTATTAGCACCACGCTCACCCAGTGAGCTAACCGGCCATCCCTATATGGGATCTGAACCTGTGCCCTTGGTGTTATCAGCACCACACTCTCCCGAGTGAGCCACGGGCAGGCCCTCACAAACGTTATTTCTTGAAAAACATTTTTGGTGGGTTGAGTAGGTAAGACATGCCTCTTAAGATTGGGTACTTCTCACCTCTCTACAGGTTAACCAACTCTAAAAAAATGATATGTAACCAGCCATACAACTAGGCTGCTCTTACTTTTGGATTAGTTGAAATCAACAAGAAAGCACCATGCAAATTTCACATCTCAGAGACAGACTGATGATGATGCTTGTCTTCTAAAGTGACTTGAATCCCATATTCTCAGAAATGAGGTATATTTGAGCAGTCCTAGTATTTAAGTTGAGAAACAGCTATGCACTAAAGATATTTCTCTTCTTTCCCCAGTGGTAGAAAGCCAGATCAAGGCTCTATCATATCATTTGTACTTTAATACACTTGGTTAGAAGGTGATTCACAAGTATTATCAGCCACACAAAGGCTTCAAAGATTTCTGCCAGAAGTGGATTTCATCCATCCATTAATTCTTGTTAGCTCATAAGACATCACCTATAGTAAAATAACTAAATTTTATTAAATTATATAAAGTAAAATATACATATTTCCCCCAGTATACTGTCGATAACTAGTAAATAGCTCCTGCAGTACCTATATTGTCATGTAATGCAATCACCACACTAGTTTTTAATGATTTTAACTCAAATATTTCTAAGAATACTTCATACTCCATATACTTAGTTTTATTTGCTTATGGATATTTATAGGGGATACCATTATTTCAATTCAATTAATGTTTACTGAGTGCCCAGAGGCTGTGTAACACTAAACTAGGCACTTTATGCATGAATACATATAATGTAGATTCCAAAAGCAGTGAATACAGATGGAGATTAGGATATAAGAGTATGTGTATACCTACGTATCTCTTTGGGCCTTAAAAAATAAGCATAATTCTACTGTTAATGAATAGATTTGTAGGCCTGATATATAAGCATAGAAATAGAATTAAGTACTTTCCTAAATCCCAGATACAGTTCAGCTGAGTCCTTAGCCCCTTAGCTCAGAGGCGCAAGAGAGTTCTGCCGACTTGTCAATCAGGTCTTATTCCGGGCAAAACCTGTTTCAGGCTACTTTTCTTTTTCTTTTTTTGGTGGCTGGCCAGTACAGGAACCGAACCCTGAACCTTGGTGTTATCAGTACCATGCTCTAACCAGCTGAACTAACCAGCCAGTCCTCAAGCAACTTAAGGTCCATAGACTGGAGCTCCCAATCCTGTTCTACAAGACCAATGGAAAAAAGTCATCATGTGGGAGGTAGAATTAGTAATGTCTTAGGAATGTGAGAATAGAAACAGTAATGTTTTTATAAGAGATTCAAAGTGTTGAGTAAGGCAAGGGTACAATATAAGAAAACTGGACTCAGGAGGTAAGCCAAATCAAAATAGGAAAAAGGAATAAAAGCAGCAAGTTCCTGGAAGTAAATTTCTTGTCTATTAAGAGAGACATGACCTGTGGGTACAGGGTTTGAGACTGAGTTTTGCCAAGCTCTGGGATGAAGTTAGGCATGTCATAGTTAAGCAATATAACTGCACTGAGGAAGGGGGTTAGAGAAAGCCCTCAAGGTACATATATTGGGGTACTTCAAAAAGTTCATGGAAAGATTCATATTATCTTTTAATTCTATTTTTCCACGAGCTTTTTAAAGTACCCTTGTATTACTGGTGAGAAATTAAAATGGTACCACCACTTTGGCAAACTGTATATTTCTTATAAAGTTAAACATGTACTTACTAGAGCCCAGCAATTACAGTCTTACGTATTTACCCAAGAGAAATGAAAACATTTACACAAAGATGTATAAATGAATGTTCATAACAGCTTTATTGCTAATGGCCCAAACTGGGAAATAAAACTCCAAATGTCTATCAAGAGGGAATGGACATTAAAATTTTTGGTAAATCCCTAAAATGGAAAACTACTCAGCAATGAAAAGGAACATACCTATAATCCATACAACATGAATGAATATCAAAAACATTATGCTGAGCAAGAGAAGCCAGACACAAAATAGTACATATTATCTGATTTCATTTATATGAAATTCTATGACAGGCAAAACTAATCTATAGTAACAGAAAGCAGATCAGTGGTTGCCTAAGGCTGGAGTTGGTGCCTACACTTTTGACTGCAAAGGAGGATGACAGAACTTTTTGGGATGAGATGTTCTCTATCATTGTGATGATGGTTACAGGGGTATATAGAATTGTCAGAATGAATTGAATTGTACACATAAAATAAGTCCATTTTATTATATGTAAGTTATACCTCAATAAAGATGATTTAAAAATGTTATTTCTCCCTTCTGTGCCACATTGTAAATCAATTCACTTGGATTATCCAAATCTCTTCTCCCACTGTGACTGCCCTACATTAGTGCTCATTACAACCTATACCACAAAGACTGTACAAGGAAAATGAAGCAAAATGAAAGCCAAGCCAGTTAACCTGCTCCTTATTGTCAGAATGAATAAATGATGTGGTAGGACAAGAGGTTTGCAGTAAGGGACAATAACGGAAGCTTTTGAATGATCAGCCATCTATGTTAGTTCCATTTTCTATGATAATGAATACAGTAATTAAAAACTGGTAAATGTTTTATAAGTTCATGAAAATAGGTACATAATTTATATATCACACACCTTTCTCCAGAAGCCATCAAAAGGGCTTCTCTTAGAAAACAATCTCTGGGCCGGCCCGGTGGCGCATGGCTATAGTGCGCCGCTTGGGAAGTGCGGTGGCGCTCCCGCCGAGGGTTCGGATCCCACATACAGACCGGCCGCTCACTGGCTGAGCAAGGGGCGGGAGCAACACCGAGGGTTGCGATCCGTTGCCGGTCACAAAAAAAGACAAAAAGGAAAAAAAAAATGTGCTATACCTTTGTAAGAAAATTATGTAACATTATTAAAGAGATTTTTAAATCCTAAATAAATATAGAGATATAACATATACATGAAAAAGAACTCTCGTTACCCTAAAAATGTTGGTTTCCAAACTGATCTACAGATCCCTAACAAAATCCTTATAGAGTTTTTCATGGAACTTGACATGCTAGTTCTAAGATTCATACAGAAGAGCAAAGGGTCAAGAAAAGCTAAGACATTCCTGAGGAACAAGAGAGGAGAAGCAGACTGTTCTATGAGACATTAAAATATAAATAAAAACATAGCATTTAACATAGCATGGAATTGGGAGGACATATACAAGGCTGGCCGGTTAGTTCAGTTGGTTAGTGTGGTGCTGACTATAGCAAGGTCAAGGGTTCTAATCCTGGTGCAAGCCAGATTCCAAAAAGGAATTTAAAAAGTTTGTGGAAAAATAGAATTAATGGGCCGAGCCCGTGGCGCACTCGGGAGAGTGCAGTGCTGGGAGCGCAGCAGCGCTCCCGTCGCAGGCTCGGATCCTATATAGGGATGGCCTGTGCACTCACAGCACTCACTGGCTGAGTGCGGTGCGGCCTGTCTCAAAAAGGACAAAAAAAAAAAAAAAATAGAATTAAAAGACAATACAAAACTAAGGTCAAGGGTTCAGATCCCTGTACTGGCCAGCCTCCAAAAAAAAAAAGATAATACAAATATTTCCATGAACTTTTTGAAGTACCATTGTATATTGAGACTAAGGGAACAGGATAAAAACAAACTCAGAAACACACGTTTCACATGTACACACACTTGGTATATGACGAAGTCCATGCAGCAGATAAGTGGAGAAATAATACATACTAATAAATAAATGATGCTGGGATATTTGATTATCCACAAGGAAAAGATAATACAATAGTTCAATATTTCTAAGCCACTATTATTCAAATCACTTATTTGCAGCCAAATCTAACTCTCTTTGATAGTGATTCCAATCTCACACCAAACACGTAAATGAACTCCAGAAGAATTAAGGACCAAAATGTGAAAAACAAAACATTTACACTGTTACTTTTCTTTTTCTTTTTCTTTTTTTTTTTGTCTTTTGTCTTCTTCTGTGTCCAGCAACGGATCGCAACCCTCAGTGTTGCCCCCGTACCGGACCGGGGACCGGCAACGGGATTGCAACCCTCGGTGTTGCTCCCGAGCCTCGCTCAGCCAGTGAGCGGGAACCGGTCTGTATGTGGGATCTGAACCCTCGGGCGGGAGCGTCGCCGCGCTTCCCAAGTGGTGCACTTATCCAGTGCGCCACCGGGCCGGCCCCTACACTGTTACTTTTCTATGGGAGAATGTCTTTATGAAATTGGAGTAGAAGGAAATTCTTAAATAAGGTTTTAAAGAAAGCAAAAATCATAAATAAAAAGATTGAGACATTCATTCCAATCAAAAGCCTATTCATCAATAGCAAAAAAAGAGAAAATAAATTGGGAAAAGTTATGTCCAATGCACATTTAAAAAGAGAATAACACCAAGAATATATCAGAACTTCTATAAATCAACTGAAACAAGACAAACAACATAATAGGATAAATGGGCAAAAGAGATAAACCACTGCAAAGTTAGAGGGTACAGTGCACAGGACCACCCTCACTTCTGACATCAACTGCAAGTCCAGGGGGTTCTCAAAACCGCACTCAGGTTGGATAATTAGCTAGAAGGACTCACAGAACTCATTGAAAGCTGTTTAACTCACAGTTACATTTTGTCACAGGAAAAGGATTAAGATCAAGAGGCCTTTAAAATCTTTAAAAGAATAAAATGAGCCAAGGGAAAAAGCCCATAGGGCAGAGTCCCGGAAAGTACCACGTGCAGAGCTTCCAGCTGTCCTCTCCCTTGGGGTCAAGACAGACTTACTTTCCCAGCACTGATGTGTGACAGTACTCACAGGGTATTGCCAGCTGAGTAGCTCACCAGAGCTCGGTGTCCAGAGCCTTTACTGGGTCTCCATGGCCTGTGACCCACATGGCTGACCTCGGTCTCCAGGCCCTCCAAGGCAAACTGACAAAGCCCCACTATCAACTTCATCCTTATTCACATTGTTAGTCTGTCCGGTATGACCTGAAGGCCCCAGGCAAACAAAAACACTCCTATCAGGTGTGATATTCCAAGGATTTAGAGATGACCTCTAAGAAGCTGAGGACAAAGGCCAGACCCTTCTTGGGAAAGGTCAAATACTTTACTACACAACCACCAATTCATAGTAAAAAAAAAAAAAACCTCATAAATGGCTAATAGGCACGTGAAAATACTCAGCCTCACTAGTAATTAAGGGACTTGCAAATTAAAACCACAGTGAGACGCTATTTTATACTCATGAATTTGGTGAAACATAAGTGTGGCAATAACAAGTGTTGAGTGATAGGGAGCCACATACACTGCCAGTGAGAGAGTCAACTGCGGACACCACTGGGAGGACAGTTTGGCAATACTAGTAAAACTGCAGGCATGTACATGCTAGTGTCCCTCTCACATGTAAATCAGAGGAAATGCTCAAGAGCGTCTGTAGCAACATTGTTTGTCATAGCTATAAACTGGAGACATCTTCAATGTCCATCACCAGGAAAATGGATAAACAAATTGAAAGAAAGTGAGCCGAGACGATGGGTACTGTTCAAGCTTTATTAAGGAAAAGAATCTGCTGGGCTGCCCTGAAAATGGGGGACAGCACCGGGTGTGGGGGTGGTGGAGCTTATATTGGTGTGTTGGCGCCAAGAGCTGGGTGATGTAATTCCCGGGTGGGGATTGAGTTAGGTCATGGGGATGGACAGTTCTGCACATGCAGAAACACCAAAAGTTTCATTTTCTCTGAAACCATAAGGCTTCTTGTGAAAGAGTGGTGGATGGTGCCATTTTGGCCTTGGGCTTGTCTAAGATGGTGCTGGTTATGTTGCAGATCTATTACAAATTATGTATTTATGCAATGAAATATTATATATGCCAGTGAAAAAGAAATAAAGCTGTGCATATCAGAGTCTGAATCTTTTTTTTTTTTTTTTTAAAGATGACCGGTAAGGGGATCTTAACCCTTGACTTGGTGTTGTCAGCACCACGCTCACCCAGTGAGCAAACCGGCCATCCGTATATGGGATCCGAACCCGTGGCCTTGGTGTTATCAGCACCGCACTCTCCCGAGTGAGCCACGGGCCGGCCCTAGAGTCTGAATCTTATGAACATGATCCTAACAAAAAGAGCAGTTGCAGAAAATGTTTTAGTATAATATTTATATAAAATCTACATTATTTGTGTAAAGCTTTTAAAAATATGTATTGTTTAGGGATACCCACATATGTGGTTTTTTTTTTTTTTTTTTTTTTTTTTTTTGGCTGCTGGCCGGTGAGTGTATCAGAACCCTTGACCTTCGTTAACCAACTCAACAAACTGGCCAGCCCAGGTTACTGTTTGAAGGAAATGAAAGGCAATGATAAGTAGCAAATTAAGGATAATGAACGTCTCTTTAGGGATGAAGGTGGAGGTGTGCTCTGGCTGAGTTGGCGATGTTTCATTTCTTAAGTGGAGTGGTAGTGGGTACATGTGTCTGTTTTCTCATCTTTATACCTTTTGTATTCTTAAATGGCATATAGTACTTTTCAAAATTAAATATATATGTGTTATGTTTATGTGTGTGTGTGTGTGTGTGTGTGTATGAGGGTCCTTCAAAAAGTTCGTGGAAAAATAGAATCAAAAGATAATATGGATTTTTCCATGAACTTTTTGAAGGACCCTCATATACACACACGCATATAGGCCATTTTAATTGGTTTTATTGATTGGTTTGTGCCTTACCTTATCACAGAATAATTACCTTTGCAGCCTAAATGTTGAAAGAGCAAACAGCCAGCACTGCTACATTTTTACATGGGAAATGGAAAAGTAATTTGTACACCTTTAGAACACGCAGCTTTACTAAGCTCTACTTTCACTTCGAATAGGACGGTGGCCCCTTTCTTGTTTGGAGTCTGCGCAGCAGTGCGGCCTTTCAGGTGATGTGGTCTGATAATCCAGGAAAAGACTGTGAGTGCCTGCTATGTGTTAGGTACTGTGGGAGACTTAAAAGGAGACAGACAAGGCAGAATTTCTGCCTTTAATCATTCAGAACATATTTGGGGAGGGCTGGAAGAATGTCAGGGTAAGATCAGGGTAACCAACGAAAGAGGGCAGTAAATGATAACAGCCTCTGCCTGTGCAGGAGATCTCGCTGTAGTCTGAAGTTCTTGGAGGGATCAGTGTCAACTTAAGTGCTCAAACAAGGCTCGCATATGAATTTTTAAAAGCCGCTCACAGAGACCACAAGTGTAATTAGCCCTATTCATCATGATAAAGTATCTGATCAAAGCTCTAATGGAAGTAAAACTTGTTTCCAGAAAATTATTTTAAATATTATGCCAATCCTTATAATGCCATTTTAAAAAATAGATAAGTAGTCAGAATATTTTTCAGGTTTCTTTAGAAATCATTACAGCACAGTTATTTAACTTCGCTCTAAGAGCAGCCTGCAATCACTGACATTTCCAGACTTTGATTCGTAAGAACGTAAAATGCCACATGTGAGTGCATTCACTGACTTGATGTAAATAAAGAACTGCTTCATATTTCCAAGCAACATGCATCCATGTCTCATAAGCACAACATTCATCCTTCTTTCTGCTTAAACCGGTGGGCTTCTCGCTCCATTTTTCTAGACCAAAAGCTCAGATTTTGATATTTTGTGGATTGTGTCTACATTGGCAAATACGAGGACCTCCTGTGAAGTAATTCTGTTTGCCATACAAGAGGAAAATGAAGCAAAAGCAAATAGCTCAAAAAATGTATTGAAAAAAATGAGTCATGAGGCCCATATTTATAGTACCAGAGACATTCTGGTATAAAGAACTGTGACTACAGATGAACAATTTAAACATCTTTCTGCCACTTCTGTAGGCAAGAAAATCTATCTACTTTCCTAATGTGGAGAAACTAAATATTCTAATATTGAAATCGAATCTATAGGCTGCAATGTAATCACATATAGCTCCATTAAAAATTATAAAAGTAGGGGCTGGCCAGTTAGCTCAGTTGGTAGAGCGTGGTGCAGATAACACCAGTGTCAAGGGTTTGGATCCCTGTAACCAGCCAGCTGCCAAAAATGAAAAACAAACTAAAAATTATAAAAGTAATTCTATTTGAATGTTTTCTTAGGTCATTTTGTTTTAAAATAGAAAAATGGACCACATACAGGGAATATAATAATACATATGTGCTTATATATGCATAAACTATATCTGGGATATATATAAAAGTTGCAAATATTGTTTACCTATAAGGAAGGCAACTGAGTGACTTGATTTGGGGACACCAATGGGATGAGATTAATTATTATATATTGCTTCTTACTTTCTGAATTTTGATCCACATGGAAGTATTATCTATTTAACAATACCTTTTTCTTCTTTTATTTTACAGTTACGTCTATAAGTAGTAAAGATCCTAAGTTGTTAGTGCACTATAACTTTCTCTACATCATTTGGTACTAGTTGTTTATAGGAGATCCAACTTACATGCAGTGCCACAAAGATATCAACTTCATTGTCTCATAATCCCAGTTCTCATGTTATCTAGAACAGTATTCTTTTCAGTTCCCCACAAACAAAGGAAAAAATGCCCAATCACATCAGTAACCAGGAAAATGAAAATTAAGACAATGAAATGCCATTTTTCTACCATCTGGGGGGCGTTAAAGAGGACGTGTGACAGGAGCACAGCTCAGTGTGCAATTCTGAGGTGTCAGGGCAGACCACAGGGCAGACCACACAGACTAGTCATGAAGAAGAGTAAGGACCAGCCGCACAGAAGAGGAGCGGAAGGGCATCCAGGGAAAGGCCACAGCAGAGACAAAGGAAGTGTCTGAAGGAGAGTGGAGCTCTGGGGATGCCAGCTGGGAGGGCAGGAATTGCAGGAGGAGACGCTGTCCATTAGGCCAGAGCCAGGTCCTGGAGGCCTTGTATGCTTTCTAAACAGCACCGAGAGCAACCAGGCCTTCCTGGAGAAACGGCAGGGTCCAGAGCTGGGGCAAAGACAGGAACATTTAAACCCAGAACATGTTGAGCCAGAAAGCAAGAGAGTACTAAAAAAAAATGATGGGGGCTGGCCCGGTGGCGCACTGCTACAGTGCGCTGCTTGGGAGCACGGTGGCGCTCCCGCCGAGGGTTCGGATCCCACATACAGACCGGTTCCCGCTCACTGGCTGAGCGAGGTGTTGGCGCAGCACCGAGGGTTGCGATTTCGTTGCCGGTCCCGGTCCGGTACGGGCGCGACACTGAGGGTTGCGATCCATTGCCAGTCACGAAAAAAGACAAAAAAGGAAAAAAAAAATGATGGGGTCATGTCAAAAGAGAGAAAGGAGGTGCTTCATTTCTATGGGTTCAGATGTCAGGACACACATCTATGTCTCAGGCCCCTCCTCTGGGCCCTCCCCTAGAGAAGAGTTACTGTTGCAAGTTAGACCTATCTTTGATACCAACAGGGGAAACTGAGACCTCTTGGGGTTGATTTATGCAAATCTAGTAGCTGGGCATGCACAGTAGAAAGGGGTTATATTAACCTAGTAGCCAAGCATGCCCAGTAGAGTGGAGTTTATCTTTTGAATATCTTTTGACCTTCTGCTAGAGGCACTGGAGAGCACTGTATTCTACTATTTATGATATAATAAATATTCTAATATTCTAGGTGTCTACCAGTGGGTATGTTGGAATTCAACCAATGAGCAGGTTCTAAAAAGAGACCAACTGGGCACATGCAAGACTATGTTACATACCTGGGAGCCACCCCCTTAGTCAAATATTCATTAGATAGTATGAATATGTATCAGATAGTGAAACTATAAAAGTGGAATCCCAGTAGAAGGTAGGGCTGCTGTTGCTTGCTTTCTCTTCAGCCAGCCTGCACTTTGCTTGAGGTGTGTATTTCTTGCTTTTTGTATTAGACTTGCCTGTAGCAGGCCACTGTTCACTCTGGGGCCAGCCTGTTCTTTGTCTGTAAATGCATATTTCTTCCTTTTGTATCAAACTTGCTGCAGTTGGTTGTGGGCTTGCCTTCCTGGAGCCCACCCGCACCTTGCTGGGAGAGTGTGCACACTTTACTTTTGTGTTAAGCTTATGCCTAAGGGGCAGCTGCTCACTCTCTTGAGACAGCCTACACATTAAGTGTGCATTTCTTACTTTTGTATTAAACTTGGTGCAGACCCCGCTCAGTCCCTGGAGCTAGGCCGTACTTTCTCAGTGAAGCCCATGCTTCTTAACCGTTACATTCAACCTGTTTTCACTTTGTACTGTGACTCTGTCCTTGAATTCTTTCCTGTGGCAGAGTAAAGAACCTACTAGAGGGCCGGCCCAGTGGCGTACTCGGTAGAGTGCGGTGCTTGGGAGCGCGGCGGCGCTCCTGCCGAGGGTTCGGATCCCATATAGAGACTGGTCTGCTCACTGGTTGAGCGCGGTGCGGGCGCGACACCAAGGGTTGTGATCCCGTTACCGGTCATGAAAAAGGACAAAAAGGGAAAAAAAAAAAAAGAACCTACTAGAGGATGGGGTGGGTTGAGGCCAGCTACTAGGCCTTTCCAGACCCTTTCCTCTGATATCAAAAGGACACAGAAGCCAGTATGAAGTGGCACCCACTAGTCAAATTGGGACAATTTGAGCATCAGAATAAATAATAACAGTAAGGGATTATAGCACACTGTATAAAACAAGAATTAACTAATCCATAGTCCATCCATTCATCCACCTACATACATACATACGTACCTACATACATGCATAGAAGGGAGAGAAAAGAAAGCTCTTCTTTCTGTAGAATGACAATGAATGTAGACAACAATTAGGAAATCCTGAGCCTACAACCATTATAGTAATAACTGATTCAGAATCACCAATGGACACCAAATCTATGTGTGGAAGTTTGTGGTCTTAAGGTATCTCCCACAGATTTTATTAACTACAAAGGGAAAAATGATACCTTCACAGTGGACAAATCTAGCAGACACCACCTTCATAAAAGTGAAGTGATCAAAGTTCATGAAATTACCCAGAATGGAACAAACAGTAGCCCGGGGCCTCCTAATCTGATATAACAAGAAATGCACCATCACCAGAGAGAACTCTGGCAAAGATGAACATCCTAAGACTAATCCTTAAGAAATCTAGGATTGCTTCCTGGGTCGGGGAAAAAGTGCTATAAAGAATACATGCTGGGCCGGCCCGGTGGCGCACTGGATAGTGCGCCGCTTGGGAAGCGCGGCAGCGCTCCCGCCCGAGGGTTCGGATCACACGCACCCAAAAAAAGCTAGTAGGGAAACTTGCCAGAATTTGAACCCAGATCTGCCAAAACTCCAAAGTCAGACCATAATTGTGTCTCCCAGTGTGTAAATATCTATCAAATACTTTGTGCACATGTGTGAACATGCCAAACTTTGAATGATTTAAGTATAACCTGTATTTTAATACTTAGGACAGCATCATAAAATTAATTTCTAAATGAATATTGAAATTTATCCAGTTTCTATGTTTAGCAATTGGTGTTAATTTACCTCTCATAAGTGCTAGAAAGGTTCTACAATACCTCCTCCAGCCCTTTTATACTATTCAAGCTTTTTATTAGCCCTAATGTTGATTGCCTTCCCAGGGCATCTACTAGTTTGAGTATAATTTGTCTAATTAAATTTAAAGAAGAGATGTTTCAGGGAGCACCATTTCATCATTTCCTCTTAAACTCTATGCTGTGGACTTTAATGAGGACCATGCTATAAAGAATTGGTGAAATATGAAGATGGACTAAATCATATAGTAGCAATGCTAACTTCCTTGAATTTGACAATTACGTTATGGTTATATAAGACAATGTCCCCGTTCTTAGGAGATACAGAAATAATGTCTGCAACATACTTTCAGATGCTTCAGAAACTAAACTTTTCCCCTAAATTAGCTTTTCCATAGGTTTGGAAATTTCCAAACTAAAAAAGGAAGATAAAGATCACTCTCATAGAAATGTGTAGGATGGTCCAGGAGGTAAAGTCAGGTAGTTTTTCCCTAAAGGGGGTGGGGCATCGTAATTGATAAAGTGATACAGTTAGATTTGTCATTTGAAAAGTTTCCTAGGGAGTAGGTGGAGCATGATCCAGAAGTCAGACGTGCTGGCCAAAGGACAAATCTGATTCCCAAATCCTTCATTCATTTTCTAAATATATTTTAATGTTATTTTGGCAGCTAGACTCAAGTCAGAAGCATACTTTTTTATATATTTAATAGTACACAAACTAAAATGAATATATTAAATGTGAAAACAATTGCTTTTCTTTAGGTAAATATTGTTAAATGACAATTCACTTTTACTATTTCTAGAAGCTGATTGCTTATATTATGAGCCATCTCAGCCTTCTATTTTTTCTTTTACATAGCCCCTAAATTGGGATAAAATAATTCACTGCTTACTTGAATCTGCATTTAAAAATGTAAAGAGAAAATTAATAGAGAGTCCAACCTAATCTGCCCTAATTTGTGGTATGGTATCATTGAAGAAAAATCATGATAGAGAAAAACTTCCCGTCATTTGAGAATTTAAAACCATCGATCTGTGCATTTTAGTCCCATCATTTGAGAATTTAAAACCATCGATCTGTGCATTTCAGTCATTCCTGCTCTCCCTTTTCCTATGGAGAATAGAGTGAATAACCAAGAGTGGGCTAGGATTTTCTCATACATAAGGGTATTTATAACAAAAAGACAGAAAAATGGCCCAATATATTGGAATTGGTAGCTAGTTCTCTCCCAAGCCAGAAAAAGTCTTTGCAAAGAATTTCCTTCCCAGCCAGAATGGGAGATGGAGAATAAATCGCTTCTACACTTCCACAACTACAGAGTGGTGTGAAATGGATGCCTGTGATTTACTTCTCTGTGTGCATATGGGGAGGGTCAGACAAGGATTCTTTCTTGTCCTGCACTGATTGGAAAGAAAAAGGTACGCAGTGAGGATGAAAGAAGGAGGTTGTTAGCCGCTTGGGATTACCTGATTATCTCAGCTGATTATTACCCTGTGGCATGCTCTGTCCTCCTATCTCCATGCCCAATGGGAGGAGGCCTGCTGGGATTGGCCTGCCAGCTGGGGCCAGAGGCAGGGACAATTTGGATCTGTAGCAAATTTTGCAGAGCCCAAGAGAGAACAGCCAAGTCCTGTCTGAAGAAGAGGACCAAGGCTCCAGCCAGCAGAGCCTATCCAACTCGGTCACAGTGAGAGAGACAGAGGTAAGTTTCAGGAGCTGAGATGCGGTGCCAAAGAGGTGTCAGAGATGGAGAGCAGGGCAAGAGCAAGGGCAGGGGAGGACACAGGAGTGGCCACAGGAGACGGTCTGGAGAGAGGGCTGACCAGGGGAGCATGCTCATGCTGGCATGGAGCGCATTTTTGATAGACCTGTTGATTCTAGATCTTGTTTTCGGTGGTGGTTACACACGTGTATATAACTTAGATCTTTGCTTTTATTGTTAGTTTTATCTTGACTTTTTTTAAGCCCACTAGAAGTGGACAGAGCAGGAAGTTTCTGTAGCTGAAATCACAAACTTACTGTACACCAGAGTTTACTCTGAACAGGTTAATAAATCCTCATAAGGCCTCCTTTACACTTACATAAATGAGGTGATGAGAGACTGCACTGCCCAAGAATTCAGACTAAAATAAAAGAGCCTTTAATTTCAAAGTGCCATTGGGCCTTGGTGTAAATAAAAGTACCCCAGATGTAGTTGATTCTGCTTTTTTGGTCAGATTGTAATAGTTGTAATTTCTTTTGCACAACTAAAAGCTTTTAGGTATTGTGAGAAGCCATAAGAAGGAACTGAAATTATTATGCACAATAATTTTAAATACTATCTCCCTTGTAAACAAAAGAAGCTGAGAAGTCTATGTTTAATGAATAAAAAGTTTGCATTCCTTATTATAAATACAGGCTGTCACAATGGTAGGATACAAGAACAATATACAAAAACAATAGCTTCTCTATCCACCAGCAATGACCAGTTAGAAACTGTACAAGTACTGGGGGTTGCGGGGAGGCCCATTCACAATTGCAGACAAAATTATGCAATTCCTCGTAATAAACCTATGATGACTTACTTACTGAAGGACATAAAATAGGACTTAAATGGAAAGATACACCTTTTCTTTTGAAGAAGTCCATTATTTACAGAAATCTGATTACAGCGTGGTGCTAATAACACCAAGGTCCAAGGTTTGATCCCTGTACTGGCCAGCTGCCCATCCCCCCCAAAAAAAAATTTACAAAAATCCCTATTAATGAAATTCAATATTGTAAATATGTCAATTTCCCTCAAGTTAATCTAGAAATTGAATGCCATCCCAAACAAATCACAGTAAGAATTTTAAACTATGTAAGAACATTAGGGGAAAAAATTGATTTTGGGAAAATTTTCAAACAAAAAAGTAGAAAGACAATCAAAAAATAAATAACCATTACTTGGATTCAACAGTTGTTGATACTTTGCCATAGTTGCTTCATATGTAGGTAGGTAGATGGTAGATAGGTAGATAGCATGAGATATAGGGTACAGGTTTACCTAACCATTTTAAAACATTATGCTTTAACACTTTAATTTATACGTCTTCCTAGATGTATTAATCTGCTCAGGCTGCTATAACAAAATACTATTGTTGTGAGGCTGCTGCATGGAAAAGGAACCAGAACACCCAATTGAGAATTTAAAAGGGGGTTTTTATTCGCTGGCTGGAGACTGTTCCTCCAAGAAAGTTTTGGAAGGAAGCATCCCTGAATTGAAGTTTAGAGGGATTTTTATTTTATTTTATTTTTTTTTATTTATTTTTTGTCTTTTTTCCATGTCTGGCAACGGATCGCAGCCCTCAGTGTCGCCCCCGTACCAGACCGGGACCGGCAACGGGATCGCAACCCTTGGCGTTGCCCCCGCTCCTCGCTCAGCCAGTGAGCGGGAACCAGTCTGTATGTGGGATCCGAACCCTCGGCGGGAGCACCTCTGCGCTTCCCAAGCGGCGCACTAGCGCAGTGCGCCACCGGGCCAGCCCTAGG
>NW_007726642.1:171187-178722 GCF_000696425.1 Galeopterus variegatus | reverse complement strand
AGGCTGCTGCATGGAAAAGGAACCAGAACACCCAATTGAGAATTTAAAAGGGGGTTTTTATTCGCTGGCTGGAGACTGTTCCTCCAAGAAAGTTTTGGAAGGAAGCATCCCTGAATTGAAGTTTAGAGGGATTTTTATTTTATTTTATTTTTTTTTATTTTTTATTTTATTTTTTTGTCTTTTTTCCATGTCTGGCAACGGATCGCAGCCCTCAGTGTCGCCCCCGTACCGGACCGGGACCGGCAACGGGATCGCAACCCTTGGCGTTGCCCCCGCTCCTCGCTCAGCCAGTGAGCGGGAACCGGTCTGTATGTGGGATCCGAACCCTCGGCGGGAGCACCTCTGCGCTTCCCAAGCGGCGCACTAGCGCAGTGCGCCACCGGGCCGGCCCTAGAGGGATTTTTAAAAGGTACATTTTTACATTAGTCACACAGTTAAAATTATCAAATAGTCACACACTTATAGTTACCATATTGTCACACACATACACACATACCCTCCTGGTGTGAGGAGGGGGTTTGCGGAGGCCTAGCACAAGCTGATAACAGAAGCTGAAAGAAGCCAGTTAATCGCTTAGGGATGGCAAAAACTTTAACAGGGAGGTTTCCTCCTTAGGTTGTCTAGATACATCTGGATACAGCTCTTGGTTTTATCAGTCAGGGACAGCATAGGTGGGAAACAGCAAAGGCAGGCTAATATTTAGCTTTTGACTTCTATCAAGGGGGGGCTAAAGAGCCAAGGGGGATTTTTTTTTTTTGTCTTTTTTCCATGTCCGGCAATGGATCGCAACCCTCAGTGTTGCCCCCGTACCGGACCGGGGACCGGCGACGGGATCGCAAGCCTCGGCGTTGCTCCCGCGCCTCGCTCAGCCAGTGAGCGGGAGCCGGTCTGTACGTGGGATCCGAACCCTCGGACGGGAGCGCCGCCGCGCTTCCCAAGCGGCGCACTATCCAGTGCGCCACCGGGCCGGCCCCTAGCCAAGGGGGATTTTTAAACAATAACATTTTTAAGCAATTCAAACACTATTTAAACTTAATTAATCTATCTTGTTATACAGCAAGCAGTTTCACAGAAGCGAATTGCGTATGTTATGAAAGTGGGGGTCCCCCTATCCCACTATACACTGGGTGGCTTAAACAACAGACATTTATTTCTCTGTGTATTTATTTCATTTATTTCTGTTCTCCAGACAGTTCTGGAGGCTGGGAAACCCAAGATCAAGGTGCCGGCTGATTCGGTTCCTGGTGAGGGCTCTCTTCCTGGCTTACAGATGGCTGCCTTCTCACTGTGTCCTCTCATGGCAGAGAGACTGTGATTTCTTCTTCCTGAAAGGGCACCAATCCCATCATAAGGGTCCTGCTCTCATGAACAAATCTAACCCTAATTACCTCTCAGAGGCTGCATTTCCAAATACTGTCACATCGGGGATTAAGGCTTCAACACATGAATTTGGGGGAGACACAATTCAGCCCATAGCATAGAATAAGGCCATTTACCTCATCACCACATTACTATTTCCTACCATACCCAAAACATTTAACAATAGTTCCCTAATATCACCTATTGCCTTCTCTATATTCAAATGTCTCCAGTGTCCTAAACATGACTTTTACATCAGGTCTATTCAGAGTTAGGGACTATGCATTGCATCTAGTTATTATGCCTCTTGTGGCTCTTTAATCTACCCCAGTTCCTCCTATCCATTTTTTTTTTTTTTTTTTTTTTTGCAGCTGGACAGCACAGGGATCAAATCCTGAATCTTGGGGCTATTTGCCCCATTCTCTAACCAACTGAGATAACTGGCCAGCCCCTAACCTGTTTTTGTACATGACATTTACTTGTTGAAGAGACAGAGTTTGTAGAAAACCCCACATTCAAGATTTGTCAGATGGTTTGTTTATAAGTCATTTAAAGTGTCCCTTCACTCTGTTTCCCGTAAACTGAAGTTAGATATCAAGGCTTGATTAGATCCAGGGTAAACATTTCTGGCTAGAACACTTTATAGGTCATCCTGGGTTCACCATGTTGCACATTAGGAAGCATATACAGCTTGTTGGCTCACTCCTTAGTGAGGCAAGGTCTGATGTCTAGTTTAAGGTGGTGGAAAAGAAAAATGTTCCCATTGGGCACAAAACCATATTATAAAGATACTGTCATTTAAATAGTTTTTATAGACACAGAAATAGACAAAAAAATCTATAAAAAAGAACAGAGACTGGAATCAGGCCACAGTATATATGAGAATTGTCTGTATAAAAGGGTAGCATTTCAAATTAATGGGGAAAAGATGAGCTATGTAATTAAAAGCACTGGGATAAAAATAGATCCCTACCTTCTCCTATACCCCAAATCTAAATTCCAGATAAATGAAAGTACTAACTGTAATAATATCTCTAAAAGAAATAGGAGAAAGTAAAGAATACTTTAAAAATACTGAGATCAGAAAAATAACACAACACTTAGAAGCCTTAAAAAAAGATTGGTAAAATTGATGTGACATTAAAAAAAGTGAAATTTTATAAAGCAACACGAATAGAGTAATATGGCAAAGAATATATAAGCATCATCTGCAAAGGTTAAGGGCTGATATCCATAATATATAAAAAGCTCCCACAAATCTAAAAGAAGATGAAAACAATAATGTAGAAAATAGGTAAAGGATATAAATAAGAAATTCTTAGAAAAGATACTGCAAACATCTAATGAGAACTTTAGAATATGTTCAGTAGGGATCAGGGAAATGCAATGAAAATAAGTGAGACAGTTTTTATTCTCAAACTTAAAAATATTGATTATATTCAGTGATTTCAAGGGTGTGAGGAAACAGGTACCCTTAAATACTGTTGGTATCAATGAAAATTTACTCTAGCAATTCCACTTCCTGTGTATATACATATGTTAGCATATTCATTGCAGCATTGTTTGTAATAGCACCTCTCCCTGGCCCTGACCCCCCACAACCTAAGTTTCCAGCCATAGGAAAAAAAATGATGGAAAACATACAAGGTAAAACTGTGCAGCCATTAGAATGAACGAGGGTGGTCATAAGAACTGACTAGGAAAATCTTCAAGATGCATATTAATAAAGCTGGGGGAAAAAGATGTAGTACGAAGTTAAAAAAGCAGTTCACAGAACAATATGCACGGTATAAACCGTTTATCAAGAAAATCTAGGGCTGGCCCATGGCTCACTTGGAAGAGTGTGGTGCTGACGACACCAAGGCCACGGGTTCGGATCCCTGTATAGGGATGGCGGGTTAGCTCACTTGGGAGAACGTGGTGCTGACAACACCAAGTCAAGGGTTAGGATCCCCTTACTGGTCGTCTTTAAGGGAAAAAAAAAAAAAAGAAAGAAAATCTGTGTTTTTATCTAAATATAGACTATTAAAAGTAATTATCTATGAGGGTAGGAGGATTGGGGTGTGAAGGTAAAGGACAACTTTCATCTCTCTATTATTTTTTCTTTGCTTAAGTTTTTAAAATATATAATCATGTATATATATTTTTTTGAATATTTTTTGAATATTTTCTTTCTTTCTTTTTTTTTTTTGTTATTTGGGAAAAAAAAACAAAGAGCAAATTTGAGGTGAACGGCAGCTGGCCTTTGCTTAAGTTTTTAAAATATATAATCATGTATATATATTTTTTTGAATATTTTTTGAATATTTTCTTTCTTTCTTTTTTTTTTTGTTATTTGGGAAAAAAAAACAAAGAGCAAATTTGAGGTGAACGGCAGCTGGCACAAAGCAAGGCCTAGACTTGGAGGCTGAGCACGTGGAGGACGAGCCTGCACGCAGAGCGGAGCCTGTGGCTTGCTTTCCTCCAGGTCCCATTCCCTGTCCTGCCGACTTGGTGGCTGTCTGACTGAATGTCGGCGTTTTTTAAAGGTGATGTGAGAGAAAGATTTAGGTTTTACTTAGTCAGTACCCTGAGGCACAGGCCTCTTTGGCTTTGGGGTGAAGGCATCTTCAGTCATACTCTGAGCACAAGATTTGAAATAACCACGCTGGCCGGTTACTGAGGTGGTTAGAGCCTGGTGTTGGTAACACCAAGATCAAGGGTTTGGATTCCCCTTCCGGCCAGCACCAAAAACCAAAACCAGACAACCCGGATTTCTCACCTTTCCCTACCTCAGCTCCCTATTCTATTATTCTAGTATTCTATTATTACTGTTATTACTTAATTTTTTTTTAGCAGGAGGAGCACACATAACCAAAAAACAAATTAACGGCAGGAATATTGTTTTAAAAATCTGTAATACTAGGGTATGGTCTGATGTCCAGAGAAGCTAATCCAAATTTCTGACATTTATACAACGATGGAGGTTATTCAATTGCAGAAGCCCACCTGCAAGGTAAGGTCCTTTCAGGCTCTGTTTTCACCTGTGAAGAAATGGCGCCAGCCCCTCCATAAATGTTTTCCTGTACCAAACTCATTAAGTGACCTGGGATAGCTGCCTTGAATTCTCAAATGAGGGATTTGTCATCTATAAAATGAGAATATCATCTAACAGGGCATTTGTGTGAAGCCCCTAGCATGTGGCTTCCCTTTTTACAGTTCTAAAAGATTTTCAGTCTCAGAGACAGCAACCTGGGGGACTTCAGATTAATGCTGGGATTACCAGAGTATCCAGTCAAACAAAACCAACTCTTCCTAAATATGCTAGTGAAGATTTTAGTGTATGCCCATTTTCCCATATGCATGCTACCTAAACCCTCTAGTTTTCGTTAATTTGACCTTAGACAAATTATTTATCTTCACATAATTAAGGCAGAAATTCACTGATTCTGAAACTTATATTGTTATTTTTTTTATATTTTTATTTTTTTTCCTTATTTTGTCTTTTTTACTGACCGGTAACGGGATCGCAACCCTCAGTGTCGCGGCCATACCGGGGACCGGCAACGGGATCGCAACCCTCGGTGTTGCGCCTACACCGTGCTCAGCCAGTGAGCGGGAACCAGTCTCCACATGGGATCCGAACCCTCGGCGGGAGCGCCACCGCGCTCCCAAGCGGCACACTCTCCAGTGTGCCACCGGGCGGCCCTATATTGTTATTTTAAACTAAGTTATATCCATCAACCAGCTTCTATTAATTTATTGTAAGATTTCAAATTTTCAGAATATGACTTATCTGAAATATACATATGGGAAAATGTTCCATAATTATTTTCCTTTCAGGGTGAATTTACCTAGGACAGGTAGGAATATTTTAGAAAACCCCTCACTCCCTTTTTTGCTTTTCACTGTGCTGCCCATATGTTGAGAATCACAACCAGATGCATTTGTTGTCTAAGCCCAGACAATCAGTATTTAGGTTCTCACCCCAGCCTGGCCACTGCTACTTATCTGCGTCCCCGTGTTCTCACTGTGAAAGGATAGCCTCGGACCAAATATTGTCAAACATGCTTTCAAGCTCTAAAATTCTATGATCAGTGGTCAAATAATGAACAAAAAACAAACCAAGCAAGCAAACTAAAGTACGTTTCCTGTGGCCAAATTCTCAGAGCCCAGAAGTCAATTTATTCAAGAGGGGAGGAGTTAAATTGTTTAAATTTGAATACACACACAAAACAAATGTCTGCAAAGAAATAGGACTTTTCTGCTACTATCTAAACATGATGTAAACACAAAATATAAATAGGGTTTAAAACTTTATGTACAGAGTACACAGACTTCCTATTCCCAAAAATAGAAGATACATCTGCATAATTGCAAAGTTTAATCATATACCTTGTCTCTTAATATTTGCAAAATATGAAAATGCTTAAATGGTATAATTATCTGTATGACACTTTTTTCTTTTATTTAAATTATATGCATTTTGTTAGAACTTCTAACACTATTTGAAGGTGAGAGAAAACAAACTGATGTAAATGAACTTGGCTCTTTAGTCTTAGTTTGACATTTAGATAAGTTACTCGCAAAAAACAGAATGTCACATGATACTTCTATTTTTGTAATGCTAGGGGAGCCATACAGACAACTCCCATGTAATATCTATTCAAAACAAGATCTACTCTTGTAAAATCCCAGACAGTCTGGGAAACTGGGTGGCTTTTCTCCTGCTGAGCCTCTAGGACAGTTGGAACTGCCTCCTCCTGGTCAAACCAGAGGACTAGTGACCCCACGGTTTCTGCTTACCAAGACACATTTGCACTGCACAGCATCCCAAGTCCCTTGCTTCTTTCCTGCCCTACAGACAAACACGTAGACAATTTTTAATTTAAGGCCTTTACTGATTTCCTTACGGGGAACAGGGGAAGGGCGAACATGAATACTAACTCAAGTTCTTACCCAGCTCCAGCCTAAGGGAGACGTCACACAGCCCCCTTCCTCCTTATCTAGCAGTGCTTACGGGAACAGTCCACAACAATACAAGACAAATGACCCCTCCCTGAGGTGCTCTATAAAAATTTGCATTTCTGAGAGGCTTCCAGGGGATTGATTCAAATTCACCTTTCTTTTCCAGAGGCTGGCATATTGTGGAACTGCAGGATGAAACATTAAAGTGTAGTAGAAAAATAGGAAGCGCTTGCAGATGCTGTAGAATGTTGAGCCATGAAATCTAGAGACTGCGTCCAACCTTCTCACCCTTCTAGATGCTACCACGCACATTTGTTTAAAGGCCCTCCAAAATGACAGTTTGGGTTAAGTTCCAGAAAGCTCAGACCTTTTAACCCAGTAGAAAAAGAAGGGGATATGACCCTACAGTTTGCAAGGTAAAAGTTCATGGAGTAAACTTGCCACTTGCTTCAATACTTCATAATATAATCGGTCCTGTCGACACCTCAGCTATATACAGCAGCGGGTGTATGAAATTACAGAGTTAGTGCGGGTACCGGATTCCGAGATGGGGAACCGCGAGGTGCAAACCATGACGGTCTATCTTGTATCCCCAGTGGTTTTGTCGACTCCTTAAGGGGCCCTTGCCCGGTCTTTGTGAATGCTGGGCACAGGTCGATAAACAGAGCGGAGCTGATTTAAACATTTCTGACGTTCCGCAATCGAATCTACCTTGTCTAAATAGCTGCGGACGGTTTAAGCAGTTCACACTCTTTCCCAGCCGGCAGCCACAGCACTAGTCCCTTTCATTTGGCGCGAATTACAAGGAAAACCAAGAAATCCTCAAAAAAAAGTACATGCCAAAGGCCGGGAGTTAAGTTGGGGGGACATGGAAAGCCTCGGGGACCCACTAACGGAACTTGGGACCCGGGGGCTGGCGCTCGGGACACTGTGGCTCGGCAGAGGGTCGCGAGCACACTCTATCTCTGATTGGTGGAGCCGCTCAGACTTTCCTTTATGGCGTCACCGAGTCCCTGCCTGTAGAAAGGCCTCGTCTCCGTGACGTCACGCCGCCTCGGCCAATGAAAGGCCTCCGCCTGAGGGCCCCGAGGAGGGTTGTGGGCCCTTTTTTGTGAATGAAGCGCCACGGGGCAGCTCTCCTGGGGTCCCCGGGAGCCGCGGCCCGCTGTGCTCGGGCGTCTCGGCAGCAGCGTCCGCGGCCGCGGTGGGCGCGCGCAGTCAGCCCGGGT
>NW_007726642.1:148123-170187 GCF_000696425.1 Galeopterus variegatus | reverse complement strand
CGCGTGCCGCCGGGCCCGGCCCCTCGGGGGCCTCAGGAAGGCAGGGGGCCCGCTGATGGCACTTGAAGCCTTGGAGAGACGCCTCCAGCCAGAGCAGGTAGAAGAGCGGCCCTTCGGTACCGGTCGTGTGGGTGGCGAAGCTGCGGTTCTTGGAGACAGGTACCGCCGAGGTGGCAGCTGTTAGGTGGGCCGGGCCGGACCCGGTCGGCGTGTGCGGGCAGCGCCGCTGCGGCGGCTCTTCGGGAACATGCCTCGTGGCGCGGGCGAACCCCGCGTGCGGGCCTTTGTAAGCTGTTTCCCGCCCTTGGCCCTTCACGCGCCAGGTAAGTTGGAGCGGTGGCGACGTTAATTTAGAAAGTGTTTAGACAACACAGAAGTTTAGGAGAAATTACGGTACAGCTTGGACGGTCTGGAAGCTGAGGTCCGTTTTACTTTTATTTTCTGGCTGCCGGCCGGTACCCTGGACATTGGTGCTACCAGCACCCTGCTCTAACCAGCTGAGCAACCAGCCAGCCCCTAAGGTCCATTTGAAAGGAAGTTGACACTAGATAAGGTTTGGTAGGTGGCTCTTGGGGCCGAGGAGGGAAGAGGAAGGGGTTGCCTTAAATACCTTGCCTTGGCTGGCACCTGCCTAGGTCCAGGGTTCGCGGATGGCCCTGCAGGAGGTGAAGTCATTGCTGAGGCTGAGAATCCAGGTCCCTGCACGGTGTGCCCTCCTGGGAGATGGCCCGTCGAGGGCGTGGGGGTGGAGGTCTGCATGTTCCTTCTGCTCTGTGTTATTTATATCTCTTCAAAGGATCTTTGTTTAGTGGCATTTAATTTTAGGGCAAGTAATGCACTTACAGGGTACAGAACCCTAATGGGAAAGGTGCAGAGTAGTACAGATGGAGAATTGGTCTCACACCCGCCGGTGTTGTTCTCTAGAGACAAATACTGTTCCCAGTTTCTTGTGCATCCTTCCAGAAATAGACTATGCATACATACATGTGTGTATATTGTCTGCCATAGCCGTGTACGGTAGCACACAGCATGTTGTTTTGCACATTGTTCTGTTTTCCCAGTATTTCTTAGCCGAGTAATTGTTCTGATTGGTGCATCCAAAACTTCCTTATTCGATTTTAATTACGGCTTAGGCCAAAATATATACGGTTTTAAAGAATAAAACCATAAAAAGTATGTATGGATTTAAACGTACATATAGATTTAAATGTTTTATAACTTACTTAGCCCCCTGTTGATGAACATTTCGGTTGTTTCCCATCAAAAAGTGTCTTGGCAGCAAAGTCATTAGAGTAACTCTTCTTCCTTGTTTGTGGAGATAAAGTATGAGGTGGCTTGCCTTCGTCAGGCGGTGACCAGGGTGTTAACTTCAGAAAATAGCACCAAGCAGAATACTGAGGAGAGTTGGTGCATTATATAAAACCGAAATTCTGTTAGGTTACAAGTCCCAGTAATGGAAGGGGCCCACATTAATGTAAGATAGCACCAGGGGACTAAGGGTTAGAGTCAACTTTCCCTGGAACTTTGTCTCTCAGTGATAGTTTGGTTTCCTGGAAAAATGATACTAAATCAGTCTGTTGCAATGTGATATACAAGAAGAATTAAAATAACTTCGGATGCAGAGTTTGGGTTACTTTCCTTGGGCTTGAGGGGAAGACGTGTGGCCTTGTCTTCAGCAAATGGCAACTTGTCTCTTCCTCCCCAACTTGTTTTTTTCCCAGTCATTGTTTTTTAATTTAAGAAGCAGGGCACGCATACATTTTAAAAGTCAAAATTACCAAATGAGTTTGTAGATATAGGCTCCTCTCCTGGAAATTTTCAAGTTTTTAGAAATTGTGACATACCACCAAGAACAGTTCTCTTTTTAATGACCGAACAGCATTACACTGTATGGCTGAATCATTTATTTAGTGATAATGAATAAATAGTTGTTTGGGAGTTTTCCAGTCCCTATTGCAAATGGCGGCAGTAGCATCAGTCTACACTTCTGTCTACATGTGTGACTAGAGGTGAATTTCTAGAAGTGAATATGCCAGGCCAGAGTATACGGATTTATCCACTTATTAGTGGACATTTTGGTTATTATGAATAAAGCTACTGTGAACATTCACATACAGGTTTTTCCATGTTCATTCCACCTAGGAGTAGAGTGGTGGGTCACATGGTAACTCTATGTTTAACTTTTCGAGGAACGGCCAGACTCTTTTCCAGATTGGTGACACCACCAGCATTCCCACTAGCAGTGTAGCAATGATTCTACATCCTTGCCAACACTTGTTATTGGATCGCAGAGATTCTTTCGCATTGGAGTTGTTTGTAAAAATTAATGCATGTTGTCACTTCTACCCACCCTGCCCTTAAATACATTTTTTTTTACTTTAGTCTCTTGACATTTTTATTGCAACCGATTTAATCTGTAAATTGAATTCCCGTAGACCCCAGGATATTTCACGTGTGTGCGTTTAATATAGGATGCTTAATGCCTATTTTTGTTCCTGTCATCCTTTGTTATGTGATCACTGTTTAGTGTCTAGTTAGCCACACTGCTATACTGCGCATTTACTCTTAGTGGGAGCAGATTAACCGGGGTTTAATTCCCACTCCAATTCCACCCACCTCTCATCTGACCATTCTTTCAGTTCTTGCTGTGTGCAATGACATGGATTTTTTGCTTGAGCTGTATTCCTGGTGTAGTTCCAGTGCACCATGAGAACAAAAGGTCATAAAGGCAGTATAAACCGTGTACATCAACGCTTTATAAAGAGATACTGAGCGAAGATATCAGAATGAGCTGTTGTCGGTCAGGGTAGCTGGGGGAAGTGGGGAAGTGAGAGTTTTCGATTGGATTTGGAACTAGATGACTTTCAAGATGGGAGAAGACCAAAGAAAAAATTTTGGACACAGTCAGGTGTTTGATTTTCCTGTGAACCTCCTCCAGGCTAGAGGTCTGAATCTTGATCTCTATTTTCCCATCTTTTAAATAGGCCCTCCATAAGGAACAGTGCACATTTTCCTTTTCTCTTTATCAATAAGAGAGAAAAACTTTAAAGACTAATACTACTGCATAATCTGATAATTTATAGGCAGTAAGGGTGCAGACCTTGAATTTATTTCACTTTTTTATTTTTTAGATTTCTGATGAGTAAGGAAAATGGTAGTAACTACTGGCTAACAAAATTCTTGGTGGTTTGTGTTTTCTTTACCATTGTCTTATTTGTTTATTTATTTATTTTGGGGGGCAGGGGTGGTGGTGGCTGGCTGGTACTGGACTGGAGCCCTGGACCATGGTGTTATCAGCACCATGCTCTAACCAATTGAGCTAACCAGCCAGCCCATCATTTCTTTTTCTAAAGTTTTCCAGTGTCTGCTATGATCCTCTAACTTTTAAAAGAGTGTCTGTAATATAATAGTAAATAATTTTATTGGAGAAACTAGTCAAGGTCAGGATTGTCTTTTTTTGTTGTTTAAACCAGTCAAATTCAGGACTGTCATTTTAAAGCACTGATTAATGGTGGCATATTGATACTCATGAAAAAAAATTATACAGATACAACACTGACCTCCCCCTCCTTTTCTTTTTAGGATCTTTAACATTTGTAGCAGATGTCATTAGACAGGGGAAATTTATTCATTAATTCAAGGAACGTTTATTGCATGCTGACTAGGTGAAATAGTAACGCACGTTTATTGTTTGCAGTGGTAGAAGTATATTTTTCTTGATGGGAGTGCTGTTACGTAGAGCACTGAGTCAAGGAGAAAAATTAATATTTAAGTTTCATGTTGCAGTAGATTGAATTTCAGAAACTGAAGCTCATCAAAGTATGTAGTGTTCATTTTTCTTCTTACCTGTGACTTGTTTCTGTACTTTTAAATTTATGCACAATGTGAATTTTTTTTTTTGTCTTTTTTCGTGACTGGCAACAGATCGCAACCCTCAGTGTCACGCCCGTACCGGACCGGGACCGGCAATGGGATCGCAACCCTCGGTGTTGCTCCCGCACCTCGCTCAGCCAGTGAGCGGCCGGTCTGTACGTGGGATCCGAACCCTTGGCGGGAGCGTCGCCACGCTCCCAAGCGGCGCACTGTAGCAGTGCGCCACTGGGCCGGCCCCACAATGTGAATTTTTTTTTCCTGACTTACATGTTTACTGAATTTTTCAACATTTTTACTTCTCATAGTTCATGTTAGTTATCAGCTTTAAATCTAATTCCTTAGGCATGCCAGCACCAGGCACACACAGGCAAAAATTTAAGTTTCAAATATTACTCCTTAAATGGACGTGGAGTGGTTGAGCAGAGAGATGAAGGGAAAGTAGAATGTATTGGGTTGCAGAAATGGTACCAATGCCAGGGAGTTGCCAGTCAGTGCAAATTGTCATCGCTCTGGGCCTTTGAATAGGAACGAATTTCCCCAATTCCTGTTGGGTTAGGGAGAGCTAGACTGAAAGCACATTATGGATTTTAGGATGGAAGGAGGACATTGGTGCATACAGATAACATTTCTTGGAAGGTTCTGAGATAATCTGAATTGATAGGACAGATTTTTGTTGTTGATTTTTTAAAGAATTTTAGAAGATCACCTAGAGATAATAACAAAGCCCTCCACTGTCTCCTCTGAAGAAGCCAAGGGCGGGAGATAAAGAGATTTGGCCAAATTGGTGCAGTTTTTTTTTTTTGTTTTTGGGGGGTTTTTTTGCAAAGCCATGACTACCTGCCTTCTCTTTCCTGCAGGAAAAGCTGCTTCAGAGTGTACGTAAATGATTTATGAGATGTCTCCTAGTTAGTCCTGTGCTACTTACACTAGTAGACAATGTCACAGTGAGTGCTTAATAAGGAGTATCTAAAGTTGAAGTTCTATGAAGACTTATCTAGTGAATTCGGGAAAGTGAACAAAACAAGCACATCATTCAGGTCCTCTGGAGCTCATGTTATTTTTCAGTCCCAGGTTTACAGATGCATCGTTCATTCAGCAAATGCCTGATGAACACCTGCTCTCCCAGGCTTTGTCCCCCGCTCAAGTGCTACAACCAGAGCAGGGCTGGAGAGAGTCCTCCCTGTCAGGGCCTCAGTGTTTTCTGTGTTCATTGAGAAAATGGAACTTGGAGGCTCTGAGGGCTCAGTGGCCGGCGGACTCTGGGGAGGCGGTGGCGTGGGAGGGCCTGTGGCCTGCGGGGTCCCTGTGGCCGGTGGGACACTGAGGCGGCACCGGCTTCCTGGGGGCTGTTTTTCCGTTTGTGCCACACCAAGGAGGTTGTGTGTCGCCTGATAATAAATCGCAGCCACGCTTGGGGGAGGGATCTTCATAAGGACGCAAAGGCCTGATGGGAGGGCCTCAGGTGGAAGGTTGTAGAAAATAAAACAAACGTATGAAATTCCTTTCTGATAGACTATGGAATTTTGAGAGTGGTTAATTTAAAGCATGACGGATCTCTTTTAAAATAGTATTTCACAGAGGATTATCCAGAAAGATTTGATACTGGCAGTGCATGAGATTCGCAGGCAGGGCCTTTTGGTATGTGTGTGTGCGTGCGTGTGGGTCTGTCTGTGTGTGGGGGGGTCTGTCTGTGTGTGTGCGCGTGTGTGTGGGTGTTGTGTGCGTGTGTGTGTGGGTCTGTATGTGGGTGCGTGTGGTAAAGCAAACTGCGCTTCAGAGGCCTCCTTTCCAGTCAGTGTGCAGCACAGAGGCACAAGAGACTTGGAAGGCTTGGGAGTCGGACACAAATACGAAATTATGTCTGTAAATCTATTTTTTATTACCCTGGCACAGACCAGCATTTTGTTTTCCTTCCCATCCTAGCTACAAAATATTTTTAACCTAGTACATCTTTTAAGATCCTTGACATTAAAATTATTTTTATAATGATTTGTAAGTTGGAATGAAAAGCGTGGCCAGCCTGTTATCAGCACATCTCAAAGCCGTACCTCCCTTAGAACAGGCACCTTGCAAGTGAGGTAAGTAGGTACAGGGGGCTGTGGACAGAGATGAAGAGGCTGTGTCAGAGGCAGGACCTAACCACGCTGCCAGTATTGTTTCTTTCTGTGATCCTTTGTTTTAGCTTCTGAAGTTAGTGATTTCCAGTTTCATAAGAAGCGCTGACTTCCGTATTAGGCAGGGGTTACTTTAGAAAACATTTCCCAAAATAAAATTGATTTGTTAAACTCGAGGACATTTAAGCTGGAATGTGAACATCTCATCTGGACTCTCTAGTAGATGTGAAAGTTTTACGCCTTTCTCTCTTTCTCTCTTTTTTCTATAGCTTTTCATGGACACTGCACCAACAAAGGTATTCAGATCATTGACTACTTTGCAGTTCTTTGATGATTTTAAACTGTAGTTTAATCTGTTAGTTGTGACTCTTAGTTCCGTCCTTTCCTGTTTGCTTGTCTTAAATTTAGTCTTAAGGTAGCAGATTCAGTTGTCTATAACCGTAGAGTATCTTTGGTATGTTTATGACTTACGTTGAAATTTGTCTTTATATGAAAAGTTTTGTTGGTTTCTGTGTATTAATACTTCTATAATAGATAGTACATTCTGTGATATTTTATTGGATTAATTAAGAATGCCAAATTTTGGGTGGTGGATGTTTTTGGTAATATGAAACTTTTTCTTTTTTAATTGAAACTTACTTTTGGAGGCTCTCGCGAAAAGGATACTTACAATGAGTTATAACTATGACAGCTACTCTTGATTATTTTTTTCTAGGTTACTTAGTTCTTTTTAGGTATTTCTTTGCTTAGTGAACAGGTTTATATCTTATTTACTGTGTTTGACAAGAAGGAAATCTCATGAAATGCTAACTTGAACTTGGAACAAGGAAGTGCTTTTAATTCTATTTTTTAAAAAAATTAAGTATTCTGATTCACTTTGATTTTCAAGTTCCTCAAACAAAGGTAGTTCGCAAAAGAACAAATCTGAATGGCTCCATATATATATTTTCAATTTTTAAAAATTCTAACTTTATTCTCATGGTCTTTTATACAGTTCCTTTAATTCTTAGTATCATTTATATTCTAGAGAAGCAGTTCTCTGAGAGAATGCTTCATTCACCAGTCAGTTCAAAGATTTGGTCCCATTGTCTTTGAGTTTGAAAAGCTGAGCAAGCTAGGCTGGATAAATTAATTCTAGTTGCATAATGCATATGGATTTCATTTCTCAGGTAGTTCACTTTTATACCATTAAAATTTGGTTGGCACTGTACTCTTCACAAAAGAAAAACATCTTGTTCCTGTTGCCAGTGATATTTGTTGTTCCTTCAAGTTCTCATTTCAAAGTAAAATTACTTTCTTGGCAGTGCTAAGCAATTTACGACACTGATCTTTTTTATACCCAACGCATAATGCTATATAATATCATTGCAAATTCTGAATTCTGCAAAACCCTTTATTTTAGGACCATCTCAGCTGAATTATTCTCTGCATTTTGCTCATTTATACGCATTTGTATTTGTGTGAATTGTGCTGTGGAATTAATTAATGTATCCGTTCAACAAGTATGTATTGAGCAACTACTTTGAACAAGGACTTGGGCCAAGAGTAAATGAGGAAGGGGGGAGGGGACGTGAAGGTTTATAGCAACATGCCCCCTCTTCCCTGAAGACCGAGAGGCAGTGGATTCTTAAGTTATCATCTCAGTGAAGACAGGCAATGAAGGAATCAGTCGCGTAGTTTTACTCTCTTCATTTAAATACTTTGAGAGAACAGTGTGTTGGAAATGTCACCTGATAATTACTGTACAAAGTGAATTTTTTTTTCCAATATCTGGTGAAAATGATCTGTCTTATGGTGTCTCTTTTCTTGTGTGTGTGTGGGTGTGTGTGTGTGTGGGTGTGTGTACATGTGTACATTTTTTAACCTTTAAAAGATTTTAAAACCTTTAAATGAGGGAAAAGCTTCATTTTGGTATATTACTAATCATATATTGTATATAATATATATGAATGCATATCGTTAATAATTTACTGAGAACCCTGTCTCTACTAAAACAGAACCCTAGTGAAAGGTCTACATTTCCATTAATTCTGTGTCTCTAATTTGAATCTCTAAGTATCCTAGAGGATGTAATTTAAAATGAGATGTGTTGTTTATTCTTGGTAAGAAGTAATTACAGAGCACCTTTTAAGCTGAGTATTGCTTGTTAAATCGAAAGCACTAAAGATAAAGATTGCTAAATATTTCAGGAACTAGATTTGGTCGTGGGACTTGAACTGAAAAGCATTCTAATTTTCAGCTTCTTTTATGGGTGCTGAGGAAGAATTGCTTTGACACGAATATATAACAGAATTCAAATTTGTGGTCTTAAGTTTTGGGGAGCTGTTCTCAATTTGCTCTCGGAATTTATTATTGTAATACTGTTGTTAGATAGTTTATTGGAATCACCTAATACTTGAAACTAAACCATCATAACATGCCTTTCTTTCCTTTCTGATAATGAACAGTCAAAAAAACTTTGAGTTTAGCTAGCGCACACAACTGGGGCTGGGATTTTAACTCCACTATTACTAATATGTTCTAATTTTAAACTACCGTAACTTTAAATGGCTTAAAACACAAATTCAACCAAGATACGCTTGAGTGCGTATTCTAGTCCCATCCTTGCTATGGCTGCTGCAAGGCTGCAGTAGAGCTTTCAGACATGACCACTGCACATGGTACCTGGCAAGACCAGATATAATCCTCCTAAGTGTGTTGCCTGGAGGACCATATCTGAAAATGTCATGGATACTCAAAGATGGGTGCCTCTGAATGAATGGGGTCATTAGAAAGGAGTTTTGAGGTGGGTTTTAAAGATTTCCTTGTTTTCCTGTCCAGTCAGCAACTATTGATCACACTGGTACGTGAGTCTGCTTTCTTCTTGAAAGAGGGGAAAAGCCCGCCTGTGGTGGCAGTGCAGGGTGGGTGATTGCTGGGCTTGGGGACAGACTCCACTCAGCATGAGGGACAGACCACACCCTCTTCATGCTTCTCCACACTGTCACATTGCTCTTATTGCTCTTACATTCTGCCAAGCATTGAGACATGACATTTAACCTGAATTAAGTAGCAGCTTTGCTGTTCTTTAAGTTTTTATTTTATAAATAAGTCGTTTATTTTATTTACATTTAATAAACTGTCTCATTATGGAGGGCCGGAAAAGGAACAGCACCCTTTATGTAATAGAACCTATTCAGGTTATTTTGATAAAATAAATTTTTAGAGCCTAAATTTGTGAATTCAGTGAAAACCATTTCCAGCCACAGTGTAAAGGAATTTTTTTCTAATGTGACAGTTTTAGGACTTTCCAAAATAAAGATAAGGGATATGCTGAAAGCTAAATAATAAACTTGGATCTTTTAAAAAAAAAAATCAAAACTTTGGATTAAGAACTCTATTTAAAAATTATATCAGGTAACTAATATTCTAATATAGCAATTTATGAATAGGAATAGTAAGGTTTTTTGAATGCTATAAAAGTAATTTTTCAGTAATGCCAATTTGTGAACCTATTACACACCCCATTAACATAACCCTATGCAGTGCTGCTTTGTTGTGATTATATTATCTTTGAAATATTTCACTAAAAATAAATAGCATGTAAAAAAAAAACAAAACTGCAGTCAGTGTCTTGTTTTGGGTTCCCCCAGAGCAGATGCTGAGTCAGGGATTCCACTGGAAGAAGGTCCCTTGATCCCTGGAAGGACTCAGCAGAGGGAAGGCAGGTGATAAGGAGAGGCAGGCAACAGATGGTTCATTGTCAGGCAGGTTGCTACTGGAGAAACTGGACTTTGACCTCACTTGGGAGCCAGACTAGAACACGTGCTTCAGAGTTATCCCAGCCCCGGGGTGAGGGGACTGGCATGTTACACACTGGTAACTCAGTCGTTGCTGGAGGGCTGCTGGGCAGGGGTGAGTGATAATTTTCAAGTACTGTGAGGGTGGGCAATATGGACTCTGTAGGCCAAAGAAAGCCCTGAAAGAAATGTTGGTGCAATTGGAAATTGTGCTGAAAGCAGGAAGGGGTACAGGTGGGATTCTTCCAGCACCTGCTGTAGTCAGTTATGTGATTGTTAATTTTTTTCTCTGATCTTTTAATGCAATTATTTTAAGTTCTCCCAAGTTGAGCGTGTTATTGTCACTATGTTGTGTCCTGGTAGGGCTTTTCTGACATTTAATGTTGAGAAATGGTATGCACGTGACAGGGTGGATTTGTCAGAGAGAACCAATGAAAAGTACTAGGCTGGGTGTTTAAAATGCAAGCTTAATGAGGCCCATTCAAGGAAGTGTTTAAGAAACAGGGTAAAGATCAGATGCAATTAAGGACTGTTGGAAGTTGGTTTTTATGAAAGACGAAGCATCACAGTATTGTGGAGTTTGACTAGCACTTGTGTCATTAGCATCTGGAAGAATTACAGCCAGTGACAAGTCCTGACTTCGGCAAGTGTGAAATGACTGGAAGAGCTGAGCAATTGCCAGTGTAGAATGCCAGGAATGGATCTCCGTGGAGACCTCGCACGTTAGGTTCAAGTTCCACTTCCAGGAACTCCTTGCCCTCAGCTAAGACTGTGTGTGCGCATGTGTGAAGTCAACCACCTTAAGTCTTTTATTTCTAGCAACACCAGATAACAAGTATTATGTACTCTTGAGAATGTTTCAAGATAAATAAGTTTTGGTTTAATTGCTTGAGCTTATAATCTGTGTATCATATGCTTTTATGAAATGTTACACAGACAGGAAGTAGGGAAACCACAGGTTATCATATGTGCCCTAATGAAGTGCTTTTTCTCATAGGTACATTTCTGGATGCTTTCCCCCTCCCGTTAATAAAGCCTTGCATAAATACCCTTTTGTTTTAACTGCAGAAATAATAATTCATTCTGTTGTTTTTACTGGAGCGGGAAATAAGTCATACTGCTAATCTTGTAAGAGGTGGGACTTAACAGTGCTCAAGCTTTTGCATGGGGTCAAGATTCAATTATAAAAGCCTTGACTTTGGAAGCATTAGAAATAATTTTTCTTCAGTTTCTTGAATATCAGTGAGCAGCTTTTAGAACTTATTTGAGAAAGCAGTTCTTGTGGTCTTCCTCTTTAAGCCGTGGTCCATGCATGGCTCTTTATTAGGCTTTCTGTGTTTTTCAAGTATGGCACACAGGACACCACTATACCCCTTCACCTAGAGTTGTTCTTTTTTTTTAGTTTCTCATTCTATTTATCTTTTGAATAGGTAATACATGTACATAGTTCAAAATTCAAAAGATACCAAAGAGTGAACAACACAGACTAAGATACTTTCTGGTCCCCTGGCTACCTATTTTTCCTCTTCACAAGCAGTCAACATTACTAACCTCTTATGTGTCTCAGCGGAGATGTTTTAGATATTTACAAGTGTATGTATGGATATGTATACATGTATATGTGTGCACATCTGTCCCCTCATACGAATGATAGCACGTTATTACCACTGTTCTGCACCTTGTTTTTTTCGCTGCTCTTTGGCAGTGAGCCCAGAATCAGAATAAGGGGAGACGGGGGATCTTAACACATAACTATATGTATGGATATGTATACATGTATATGTGTGCACATCTGTCCCCTCATACGAATGATAGCACATTATTACCACTGTTCTGCACCTTGTTTTTTTCGTTGCTCTTTGGCAGTGAGCCCAGAATCAGAATAAGGGGAGACGGGGGATCTTAACACATAACTGTCTCAAGCTGCTGTCAGTTGAGGTGTGATGATATAGCCCCTGAGTAGTCAATGTCTGTTCCATGCTAAGGCCCCTGGTAAGACCTGTGTCTCTCCCCCACCCCCAAATAGTTTCTATGACATAGGTGCTCACTATTGTTAAAAAAGACAACACAGAAAAGAAACAAAATGATCAGTGATGCTACTAGCAAGGATGTTCACTCATCAGTTAGTTTAGACTTGGTTATGCTGTCATAACAAGCCCCGCAAATCTCAGCAGCTTAAAATAAAGATTTAATTCTTGTTCCTGTTTTATACCGGCTGTGGGTCAGCAGGGCGTTCTGCTTATTGTGATTGCTTGGGGGCCTCGGCTGATGAGCGGCAATCTCAATACAGCTGGTCCCTGTGCCAGAGGAAAAAGAGTCTCGAGTCAACAGTTAAATGCAGTTTTCCACTCACAGTTCACTTTTAGATTGTTCAGTGCACATTTAGGTACATAGGTATCTCTACAGAGGGATAGGTTTTTACATCAACAAGATAAATACTATAAATACTATTAATATCATTTTCCAACTTCATATAGTGGAATCTTTCATTGTTGTACATAAATACATATCTAAATATGGATATTTCTTTTAGTGGTTGCATATTGTTCCATTGCATGGATGTACAATAATATATTATGATTCCTTGTGAATCCTCTACTGAGAAAAATGTCCATGAATTCATATGCATAAAATTGAGTAGAGAATTTTAGAGGTCCTGGACACCTTCCATAGCTAAACCATGGATTCCTGTTACAGTCTCTAGGTTGTAAATACAGGTTTTTTATTTAGAATACCCTGTCCTTATCCCCTTCACCCCCCTTAAGAGGTAACTTTTTATAATTTTTTACACTTGATTCACATGGTTCTGAGAACAAGTATAAAGTGAACAGTCTCCCACCAGCCCTGCCCTGCTCACCTCTGTCCAGATGTCCCACCACTGCTGTCCCCCACACATTTTAATTTCTCATGTTTCCCTCCAGAGTATTTTTTATAAATGCATTGCATAAAATATAAATTCTTTTAAAATTATTTAAACAAACTTCTAATTTTGGAATAATTTTAGATTTACAGAAAAGTTGCAGAGATAATATAGAGAGGTCACCCAGTATCTCCAATGTTAACATTACGTTACCACAGTATATTTGTCACAATTGAGAAACCAATGTTGATATGAACTGTTAACTAAACTCCAGACTTTATTTGGATTTCTCTAGGTTTTTTCATGAATATCTTTTTCATGTTCCAGGATACAATCCAGAATACTACGTTTCATTAAATAGATTTTTTTCCTACAGAAAATAGCATATTCTACACATGGTTTCACACCTTGCTGTTCTCTGTCTCTTTTATTTTGGCCACTAACTGGTACAGGATTGAACCCTGGACTTTGGTGTTATCGGTGCCACGCTCTGACCAACTGAGCTGACTGGCCAGCCCCTGCACTGTGCTGTTTTCACAACCGATACCATATTTTCTTGATTCTAAAATACAATAGATGTAACTATTATTTTAAGTATTTCTAAGGAAAAATGCTGCCAATTATAATTGTGAGTCACTGATTACAAGATGACATAATTTCAGAGGTGTTCAAATATGAAAAAGTGTACATTTTAGAATGTGATGTAAGATGATACATCTTGGAGAGCTTTCAGCTTTTTTTCGTGGAGTTTCCTCATTGTTTTTTTTATAGCTACATAGAATTTCACTTTATGATGTACATAAGGTCATTAATGAAGCCCTTATTGATATTTATTTGGATTGTTTTTTGTCTTTAGCTATAAAAAATGCTGTATTGAATAACCTAGTGCATATGTCATTTCATCTATATATAGATGTGTATAGGGGGCAACTTTTCAAAAATGAATTGCTGTTTTAGAGGTATACATATTGTAATTTTGATGGAAGTTAACCAATCTACAATCCCACTAACAATGTATGAGAGTACTTCTTTATAACCTCCCTAACAGAGTGGGTCATCAAACTTCTAGATTTTTGCCAATCTGATATGTGGAAAATTATAGTCTCAATGTAGTTTTCATTTCTATTTCTCTTACGAGTATAGATTGAGTTTATAGACGGGCTATAAATATCCTGTATTCATTTTTCTATTGGGCTCTTAGCTGTTTCCAATTTTTATGCATTAGGCTCTTTCAATATTAGGGAAATTATTATCTGTGATGATTTACAAATATATTTTTTATTTGTCATTTGCCTTTTGATTTGCTTATACTTGTGGTGGAGATATATGTTTGCCACACTATTTGTGGCCAAACGTGCTAATCTTTTCTCTTATGGCTTCTGGATTAAACAAAGTTATTAAGGAATTCTGTGTTTTCTTCCATTTTATGCTATTGCTGTCATGAATTTTACTTTCATGTATATTATATACCCCTCAACACATTGTTACTACTTTGTTTAAACAACTATATTTTAAAGAGATTTAAATAAGAACAATAAATCTTATATATTTATCCATGCTTTTCCAGTGCCCATTATTCCTTTCTGTACATCCACATTTCCAGCCGGTATGTTCCTTCTACCTGAAGGATGTCTTTTAACATTTCTTCTAGTGCAGGTCTCCTAGTGATGAACTCTTTCATCTTGTGAATGTCTAAAAGTGTCTTCACAGTGCCTTTGTGTTTGAAAGATTTTTGCTTAGCATTGAGTTCAGGGTTGACATTTTTTTATTTCAGTTTATGAAGATGCTGCTCTACTGGCATGTCACTCACATTGGTCCCAACAAGAAATCTGATGTAAAATCTTTGTTTTCTCTGTACGGAATATGCTTTTTCTCTGGTTACTGGTTTTGGGCAGTTTGATTATGATGTGCGTTGCTGTCGTTTTCTTTGTGTTTTTTATGCTTGGGATTGGTTGAACTTCTTGGATCTGTGGGTTTGTAGGGTTCATCCATTTAGAAAGTTTTCAGCCATTATTTCTTTAAGTGTTTTTTCTGCCTCCTGCGTCCTTAATATACAGTTACCTGTGTATTAGGCCATTTTAAGCTGCTCTGCAGCTTACTGATGTTCTTTTCATTTTTTTTTTTTTGGATTTTTTTCTCTTTATTTGAATAATTTCTATTGCTGTGTCTTCATGTTAAATCTTTTTTTCCTGTCATATCTTACCTGTCATAAATCCCATCCATTGTATTTTTCATCTGTTTTTATCTTCAGAAAAGTTCAGTTCTGGCCTATTTAACATATTGTGTCCCTACCTTTTTTATTAAAACAACAACAACAACAACAACAACAACAACAACAAAAACCAGTTCTTTTGAGATGTTATTCACATACTGTACAATTCACCAGTTTAATGTGTATATTTCAATGCTTTGTTTTTTGAATAGTATATTTTATATGGTATTTAAATATTTAATGTTTAATTTAAAAATAGTTTAAAATATTTTTAGAAGTATTTTTGGTAAATAGTATATTTACAGAGTTGTGCACCTGTCACCATAATCTAATTTTAGAACATTTTCATTACCCCCCAAAAAACACTTGTACCCAATAGCAGTTACTCCCAGTTACCTTCACCTCCATCCCAGCCCTAGGCAACCACTAACATCCTCTCTGTCACTGCAGATTTCCTGTTTTGGATGTTTCATATAAATGGGATCATACTGTTTGTGATCTTTTATGACTGGTTTCTTTCACGCAGCATAATGTTTGTGTGGTTCATTGTGTTGTAGCATGTAAACAGTGCTTTGTTCCTTTTTATGGCTGAATAATATTTCATTATATATCACATTTTGTTTATCTGCTCATCATTTGGTAGACATTTGAGTTGTTCCCACTTCTAGGTGATTATGAATAATGCCACCATAGGGGCTGCGAGAAGGGTCCTCTTCATCACTGAAGGTTCACTGAGAAATCAACTGTCAAGATTCAATCGGTACGAAGAAAAGGCATAACAAATTTTATTTTAACTTGCTGGGGAGAGGCAGTGCACGGAGGAGTTGCAGGAGAGTGATTTCCCAGTAAGCCAGTGGGGTACAGAAGCTCATGCACCAGTCTTCATAGGGAAGAGGGAGGTGGGGCGTGTAGACAATTCTTTTGAGGGACAGTAAATAATTATTAGGGAATAAGCCTCATAGGCTGATATTTTCTTGTGAAGATGTCTGTCGAGGTGTCTCTCTCTCTCTCTCTCTCTTTCTTTTTGGCTGCTGGCCGGTACAGGGACGAACCCTTGACCACTCTAACCAGCTGAGCTAGCCCTCCAGCCCCTGGCTCTCTTCTTTTCTCTGGGTTGATCTTTCCTTGTTGGTTGATAAGATTCCTAGGGAGGGGGATCTTAAGACAGTTGCATTCCTTTTGCAAAGATAAGGAAATTCTATATAGAGTCTTTCCCTGCTCTTGGTGGGGAAGACAAGGTTAAAGTGACCTTGATTCTGAGGCCTTTTAATTTTCAAAGCTCTCAGCATGCCAAAGTGCCATATTTTGGGGAATAGTTTTCTGTGCCCCAACACCGCTACGACCATTCTTATACAAGTTTTTGTGTGGACATATATTTTCATCTACTTAACTTACTGAACAGATGGAATACAGTTATAATAACTTTCAGTGTCTTTCTCTGCTAATTCTAACTTGTGCATCAATTCTGGGTCTGTTTTGATTGATTATTCTCTCCTTTATGGGTCGTGCTTTTCTGCTGCTTTGTATGCCTGGTAATCTCTGGATGCCAAATTTTACCTTAGTGGATGCTAGATATTTTCATATGCTTATAAATCTTACTGTGCTTTGTTCAGGGACACAGGTAGAGTATTTAGAAACAGTCTGATACTTTCAGGCTTGCTTTTGTGATTTGTTAGGCACACTTGATCAGTGCTTAGTCCACCTTTGTGGTGAGAGCTTCCTGAGTGCTCTATCCAATGCCCTGCAACTTAGGAATTCTCACGTGATTGCTAGTGGGAACATGCACTCTTGCCAGCCTGTGTGAGCATCAGACACTGTTTGCTTTAATCCTTTGGCATGGTTCTTTCCTGGGCCTCTAACAGCAAGTACATGTTCTATATTCTGTGAGATACTTGAAATCCTATGCAAATCTCTGGGGTTCCCTCTCTGTGCAGCTTTCTTCTCTTTGGTACTCTGTCCTGGGAATCGTTGCTGTCTTGGTTTCTTTGGACTCGGGTCCATCTCCTCAACTCAGAGAGTCTTCTGGGTTCTGCCTCAGTTTACCCTCTCTGTGCAGCAGCTGTAGCTGAGGCAGTCACAGGGCTCATCTTTTGTTTCCTCCATCTCAAGGATTACTGTTCTCCATGGCTTGATATCCAGAGTCTTGAAAAATATTTTGTCTGTTTTTTTAAAATTGTTTTTTTCATGAGGAGCAGTAGCTCTGGTCCCTGTTACTCCATCTTGGCCAGCAGCAGAAGTCCTGGGTTTTCTTATGGACTTTATGCTTTCATTTTTATACATTTAAATTTTTTTTTCTCTTTGAAATTTACTCTGCTCTGAGGTCACGGAGCCACTTTTATTTATTTTTTTCAGATGGCTACATAATACCATTTATTTATCTACTTGACATCTAGTTTGATTTATTATCTTTATCATGTATTACATTTGTGAATGTGTCTGGGGCTATTTTAGGACTTCTATTGTGCATATCTATCAGGTGCCAGGAACACTCTGTTTTAGTAATAGAGGCCTTTTAACATATTTTAATATCTGGTAGTGCTAGCTGTTTTTGAGCTCTTATTTTCCCCCAGCTTTTTCTCCAGTATTCTTGTTTGTTTATTCTTGCTTATTTTTCCATATGACCTTTAGGATCAACTTATGTGTTCCATAAACAAACAAAATCCTGCTAATTACTTATGAATTCACTTACAGAGAAAAAATCTTTGACAATGACTCTTCTATCCATGAACATGTTAGATCTTTTTATGTCTTTTTGTTTCCTCAAGTGTTCTTGTGGGTCCCTCAGTAATGTGTTAAAATTTCATACCTGTCTTGCACATTACTTGTTAAACTTTTTCCTAGGTGTTTAATCTTTGTTGTTACTATTATAAATGGGATTTTTCCTTCTATTTTATTTCATAAAAAAAATCATATTGTGATATCATGGTAATTTATATTTGGTGTTCATGGTTCCTGGCTTTTTCTAACCTTTCTCCACCTTTCATTCTTGGAGCTGGCCATAAAGAAATTCTCTGACCTACCTTGTCTGATTGTAGATCATAAGACCCCCGTTCCGGAAGGGGTCCTACCCCATACCCAGGAGTAAGGAAATGCTGCACAGAGAGGCAATAAGAATCTGCAGAAACAGGTCTTACTGGGTTTTCCCACCTAGTCTGTTAGTGTTAAATCATACCCTTTTTGTCCAGTCACATTTCTACGTGGTTGCCTGTACTTCAATCACGCCTGTGTAATGAAGCTTCCATAAAAACCCCAGAACGCAGGATTTGGGGAGCTTCTGGATAGCTGAACGTGAGGAGGTTCCTCAAGGGTGGTATGCCCAGGGAGAGCATGGAAGCTGCGTGCCCTTTGCCCCATGTTTCACCCAATGCATCTCTTCATCTGTATCCTTTGTAATATTCTTTATAATAAACTGGTAAATGTAAGTAAGTGTTTCCCTGAGTTCTGTGGGACACTCAGCAAATTAATCAAACACAGGAGGGGTTGTGGGAATCCCAATTTATAGCCAGTTGGTCAGAAGCACAGATACAAAAACCTGATCCAGAAGGGTAGGATTGTCTTGGGGACTGAGCCCTCAACCTGTGGGAAGCAACAGTATCTCCAGCTAGATGGTGTCAGAATAGAATTGAGTTAGAGGACACCCAGCTGATGTCTCCTGTGGAATTGCTTGTTTGCTTGCTTGCTTGCTGGTGGGGAGAAATCTCTACACATTTGGTCACAGAAGTCACAAGTCTGTCTTCTGTGTTGTTGATTGTTATTGAGTAAGAGTATAGGAAAAACACAATTTGTGTGTGTGTGTGTGTGTATGTGTTTTCCCACACACATATTAACCATTCTCTGAACAGTTAACTGAACTCTTAGGGAACACATTTCAATTTTATTTAACTTTGACTCCCCAGTGCCTACCAAAGGGGTTGGAAGGTAGAAGTGGCTGCTCAACGTTTAGAAGTTAGGAGAAAGACTGAAGAGTTACCATAACCTCCCTAGTACTATGTTTACATTGTAGATGATTACATTGTAGATGATTGTAGGGCTTTGTTTTTTATTTATTAAAGTTTAAGGAATGACTATTCCTGATCTTGTAGGTATTTTATCTTATTATAGTTCTTATAAATAAGACTATTAATATCTATATTTAGCTCCCTGTTTGTTTTTTTTTTTTGTCTTTTTTTTTTTGTCTTTTTTCGTGACCGGCAATGGATCGCAACCCTCAGTGTTGCGCCCGTACCAGACCGGGACCGGCCACGGGATCGCAACCCTCGGTGTTGCCCCCGCTCCTCGCTCAGCCACTGAGCGGCCAGTCTGTATGTGGGATCTGAACCCTCGGCGGGAGCGCCGCTGCACTTCCCAAGCAGCGCACTGTAGCAGTGCGCCACTGGGCCGGTCCTAGCTCCCTGTTTTGAAGTATGTAGAGTAAGTTAGCACAGCTGTTGGTGAACATATTTCCATGAATAGATTGTTTTGTTTGATAAGTAAATAGGAATATGCTTAAGAAGCAAAATAGCCTTTTATCTATTTTTATTATTTTTTGGCAGCTGGCCAGTATGGGCATCTGACCCTTGACCTTGGTATTACAAAGTTGCATTCTAACCAACTGAGCCAACTGGCTAGCCCCTAAAATAGCCTTTTAAAAACTTGTTTTATCTTGTTGAAAGAAATTTAAGTAAAGACACAAATAAATGGAAAAACATACTGTGCTCATGGACTTAATATTGTTAAAATGTCCATACTACTTGTATTAGTCCATTTATGTTGCTTATAACAAAGTACATGGAACTTGGTGATTTATAAAGAAAATGAAATTTATTGCTTACACTTTCTGAGGCTGAGAAGTCCAAAGTCCATCTGGTGATGGTGACAGTGACCCAGGGGTCTCTCACATTACAAGATGGTGGAAGCAGAGACAGCAGAGAGAGAGAGAATAAGACAGACTCTCCTCTTTTAAAGCCCTCAGAACCACACCCCTGACCACCATTTTTAATCCATTCACTATCGCATGGTCCTACAATCCAATCACCTCTTCAAGGCTCCATCTTTCAATTACCATAACAGGATTTCCCACCCTGTTAACAGTCACAGTTGGGGCTAAGTTTCTAATACATAAAACTTGGGGGACAAAATTCAAGCTTCAATGAGTTTGGGGAAACATAATTCAATCCACTACACTACTCAAAGTGATCTACAGATTGAATGCAATACTTATCAAAATCCTAATGACATTTTTTGCAGAAATAGAAAAAAAGAAGGTCCTAAAATTCATTTGGAATCTCAAAGGACACTGAATAGCCATAACAATCTTGAGAAAGAAACAAAAAAACCTACTTAAGGCCTCACGCTTCCTTATTTCAAAACATATTATAAAACTACAGTAATGAAAACAGTATGGTACTGGCATAAAGAACACACATATGGACCAATGGAACAGAATAGGGAGCCCAGAAGTAAACCCTCACATATATGTCAAGTGATGTTTGACAAAGATGCCAATTCTACACAATGGGGAAAGAATATTCTCTTTAACAGATGGTGTTGGGAAAACTGGATATCCCCATGCAAAAGAATGAAATTGGACTCTTATTTTATTCTGTATACAAAAATTAACTCAAAATGGATTAAAGACCTAAACAAAAGATTTGGAACTGTAAAACTCCTAGAAGGAATCATAGAAAAGTGCCTCCTGGCATTGGAATTGGAAATGATTTCTTGACTATGACACCAAAAGCACAGGTAATAAAAGCAAAAATAGACAAATGGGACTACATCACACTTTAAAATTTCTGCTCAACAAAGGAAGCAATAGAGTAAAAAGACAGCTCAGCATGGGAACAACTGTTTATCTGATAAGGGGGTAATATTTGGGGCTGATAATATAGAATATATGAAGAACTCCTGCAACTCAACAACAAAAACCAAACAATCCAGGGCCGGCCCGTGGCTCACTCGGGAGAGTGCAGTGCTGATAACACCAAGGCCACGGGTTTGGATCCTATATAGGGATGGCCGGTTTGCTCACTGGCTGAGCATGGTGCTGACAACACCAAGCCAAGGGTTAAGATCCCCTTACTGGTCATTTAAAAAACAAAAAATAAAAAAAACCCAAACAATCTAGTTAACAAAATGGGCAAAGGACTCAAATAGATGTTTTTCCATAGAAGACATACAAATGGCAACAAACATATGAAAAGATGCTCAACATCACTGATCATTAGGGAAATGCAAATCTAAACCACACCTGTTAGGATGGCCACTAAGAAACAAACAAACAAAACCCAGGAAATAAGTGTTGGTGAGGATATGGAATAATTGGAACCCTTGCCTACTGTTGGTGGGGATGTAAAATGGTGAAGTTGCTATGGAAAATAGTATGGAGATTCCTCAAAAAATTAAAAATAGAATTACCATATGATGCACCATGCACCTTTCTGAATGTTTTGCTGCTTAGAAATTTCTTCCGCCAAATACCCTGGGTCAGCACTTTGAATTCCCACATTCCACAAAACTTTTGGGCATGAGCAGAATGCAGCCAAGTTCCTTGCCAGTTCATAGCGAGGGTGATCTTTGCCCCAGTTTCCAATAAACTCCTTATTTTTGTCGGAGACTTCCTTAGAATGGTCTTTACAGTCCATATTTCCATAAGCATGATGGTTACCACCAATTAATCAGTCTAAAATATTCCAAATTTTACCTGGTTTTCTTGTCTTCTAAACTTTCACTGGCATCTAGGCTTTTTCTAGTCTTTTCTTCCAAATTCTTCCAGCTTCTCCTCAACACCCAGTTCCAAAGCCACTTTCACATTTTCAAGTATTTGTTATAAGTGACACGCCACTCTCGGTACCAGTTTTCTGTATTAGTTTGTTTGTGTTGCTTGTAACAATACTTGGAACTGGGTACCTTGAAAGAAAATGAAATTTATTGCTTATAGTTTTGGAGGCTGGGAAGTCCAAAGTCAAGGGAACACATCTGGTGAGGGTCTTCCTTGGTGGTGGCTCAGCAACAGAGTATTACATTGCGAGATGGTAGAAGCAGAGGGTGAGAGAGAGCGAGCCCTCAGAACCAGGCCCATGACCACCATCGTTATACCATCAAGTTAATCACCTCTTCAAGGCCCTACCTTTCAGTTATCATTAATAGGATTTCCTACCCTGTCAACATTGTCACAGTGGGTGCCAAGTTTCCAAAACCTGGAACTTTGGGGGAGACAGTTCAACCCACTGCATGTACCAGTCCCA
>NW_007726642.1:146976-147914 GCF_000696425.1 Galeopterus variegatus | reverse complement strand
TCTGGTGAGGGTCTTCCTTGGTGGTGGCTCAGCAACAGAGTATTACATTGCGAGATGGTAGAAGCAGAGGGTGAGAGAGAGCGAGCCCTCAGAACCAGGCCCATGACCACCATCGTTATACCATCAAGTTAATCACCTCTTCAAGGCCCTACCTTTCAGTTATCATTAATAGGATTTCCTACCCTGTCAACATTGTCACAGTGGGGGCCAAGTTTCCAAAACCTGGAACTTTGGGGGAGACAGTTCAACCCACTGCATGTACCAGTCCCACTTCTGGGTGTATACTAAAAGAACTGAAAGCAGGATCTCAAAGAGATGTTTTCACACTCCTGTCCATTGCAGCATTATTCACGATAGCTAAGAAATGGAAGCAGCCTAAATGTTTGTCAGCAGATGAATGGATGAAGAAAATATGGTATATACATACAATGGAATAAAAAAGAAGGAAATCCCATCACATGCTACAACAGGGATGACATTATGCTCAGGAAAATAAGCCTGTCACAAAAACAAATACTGCATGATTTCTCTATATGAGGTATCTAAAGTAGTCAAACTCAAAGACAGAAAGTAAAATGGTGGTTGCCAGGGGCCGAGGGGAGGGGGAAACGGGGAGTTCCTGGTCATTGGGAATAGTTTCAGTTCAGCAAGATGAAAAAGTTTTAGAGATCAATGTGCTTATAGTTAACAGTACTGTGTTGTACACTTAAGAACGGGTAAGATGGTAAATTTTACGTGGGTTTTTAAAAAATTGTTGTGTGGCTGGCCTATACAGGGATCCGAACCTGTGGCCTTCATGTTAAAAGGCTGTGCTCTAACTAACTGAGCTAACCAGCCAGCCTATGTTATGTGGTTTTGACCCTAATTTTAAAAGTTAAAGTTTTAAAAAACTCAATTTCACAGCTACTTATATTTGCAGACTAATTTTTTTTTTTTTT
>NW_007726642.1:143702-145157 GCF_000696425.1 Galeopterus variegatus | reverse complement strand
TCTCTCTCTCTCTCTCTCTGTGTGTGTGTTGTGTTTTACTTTCTTTTTGAAAAAAAAATTAAATCTTGAAAACCGTATCATACAAAATACGCAGTTTTGGAAGTCACTTGCCAGAATCATTTTTTCATAGGCTTTCCTTGAAGTCATGCTTTGATATAATAACAGGAAATGGTGGGGAGTGGGGAGCTTTTTTTTTTTTTAATACTGTTGGGCAATTACTGGTATGTATGCTTATTATTAATTGATTCAGGATACACTGGTTATGATTTTTAAAAACTCAGTTTCACATCTATTTCTATTTGCAGACCAATCTCAATATTTTATTTTTGTGGGTGTTTTCTCATAGGTTATATTAAATGCATATGTTCAGATCTTTGTTTTGCCCTCTTATCACCAGCAGAGTGACCCTGTGCAAATTATTTATTCTTCCTTGGTACTGCCTCCCATTTGTAAAGTGGGGGTGATGATACCTGTATCATAAGACTGTGGTGAAAAATAAGTGAGAGAACATGTGTAANGGGGGTGATGATACCTGTATCATAAGACTGTGGTGAAAAATAAGTGAGAGAACATGTGTAAAGTGCCTAGACTGATGTCCTCAGCAAATGAGAAGTGGCTTTCCCCCGCCTTGTCCACCTTTCCTCCATCTGTTAGTCATTTGCTTAGGGAACAGGCACTGGCTGTGTGCCCACGTGGTCTGCGCCCTGCTCCCTGCTCCCAGTAGGGCGTGTTTCTGACCAGAGGTGCCGTGGAGCTTGGTGCTGGCGAGCAAGACTCTTGGGCCCAGAGGCCCTCAGAGCAGAAGGAGGCCCTTGCTCTTCTTGCTTTACAGACAGGGAGGCTTTGCCTCTCAGTATCTCACTTGTCAGAGGCTATAGATTAGAAACAGACGCTTTTATTGCCTCTAAGTCTGTGCTGTCCACAGTAGTAACCACTGACTACATGTGACTAGTGACCCCTGCTCTGGACAGAGCCGATAGAGACATCTCCATCGTTGCAGAAAGTTCTGTTGGACAGCGGTGTTCTAGGGGGTGTGAGAGCTGGATCATCAGCGGTCATTAGTTTTAAGAAGAAGGGAGAGAAGAGAAGAGCTCCAAATTGTTCTGCTGTGTTTGTTTCTTGAACCAAGTCTGAGTTGGAGCCGTGTGACATGGTATTAACAGAGTCATTGTTTTCTCTTTATTCTTAATCCAGTTTGCTTTTTAAATAATGTGGTTGACAGAATATAAAGAATGGCGGGTAATCTTTCTATTAAAAGATAATTTAGGCCCCATTTCTGTGCATTTTCCTTTGTGAACATTTAGTACCTGAGAGCTGCCTTTTTAAATTTTTATTTTAAGTAAACAGTCTCTTGCAGACTAAGGAAGGATAAAAATATTAACTATTTCAGGAATCTTTGAAAGAATTTTTCTTTTTTTTTTCCTTTTTGTCTTTTTTTCGTGTCCGGCAACGGAT
>NW_007726642.1:138290-143059 GCF_000696425.1 Galeopterus variegatus | reverse complement strand
GTATGTGGGATCCGAACCCTCGGCGGGAGCGCTGCCACACTCCCAAGTGGCGCACTGTAGCAGTGCGCCAGCAGGCCGGCCCCTGAAAGAATTTTTCTACTAGCCATACTATCTTTACTGGTAGTCCTTTTTTTTTTTTTTTTGAGTTTCAATGTAATTTACTATTCAAGGTCTATAATGGATAATTAGGTCAAGATAATTCTTATTTATATTCTGTACAGAATATCAATTCTGTAGTCTTTTCATGGATCTGTATCAAGATTCTTTTTGTCCACCTTCTCCCCCCCAAATTAAAAGTATAATTTATACTTTATTTAAATTTAATAAATTAAAGCATAATTTATGATGTACAATAAGATGTATGGATTTTTGTGTACAGTTTGAATTTTTTGAAGTGTATACATCTGTCAAGTTCCCTCTGAGTCCCTTTCTTGCCACCCTGCTACACCCAAGCATTCACTCTCTGATTTCTGTCACTGTAGATGGCTTGTATCTGTTCTTGAACTTCATGCATGTAGAATCACAAAAGTGAACTTTGCTCTGTCTTCTGCTCAGCAATGTGTTTTAGAGATGCATCCGTGTTGTTGCATTTTCTTTGTTCCTTTGTTATCGCTGAAGTAATGTTCCTTCATATGAAATACTACACTCCGTTTATCCATTCTCTTATTGATGGACGTTGGGGTTGCTTCCAGTTTAGGGCTATTATAAAGCTGCTACAAATATTCGTGTACACGTCTTTTTGTAGACATGTGTTTTAATTTCTCTTGGGTATATACTAAGCAGTATAATGGCTGGGTCATAGGGAAAGTGTGCGTCACTTCACAAGAAGCTGCTAAACTTTTCCAGTGTCTTAACATCATTTATGTTCCCGTTAGTATGCGCAGGAGTTCTAATTGCTCTACACCTTCTCCAGCAGTTGGTGTTGTCATTCCAGTTTCAGCCACTCTAGTGGGTAGGAAGTGATACTTCATTGTGGTTTTAATTTGCATTTCTATGATGTGGAATGCTTTTTTTATGTGAGCTTATAGGTCAGTCCCATATTTTCTCTTGTGAAATGTCTTCAAATCTTTTGCCGTTTCCCATTTTAAAAAAATTTAATACTTAATCCACTCTACACCACTAAAAAAAGCTGAATCTCACCATCAAATTGGCATGATAATGCTTTTTAAATCTCCCTGAGAAGTTTTTCTAAACAAAAAAGTAGCTAATTAGGGGCCAGCCTGGTGGCACACTGGATGAGTGCGACGCTTGGGAAGCGCGGCGGCGCTCCCGCCCGAGGGTTCGGATCCCACATACAGACCGGTTCCCGCTCACTGGCTGAGCGAGGCACGGGAGCAACATCGAGGGTTGCAATCCCATTGCCGGTCCCCGGTCCAGTACGGGGGCAAGGTTGCGATCCGTTGCCGGACACGGAAAAAGACAAAAGACAAAAAAAAAAAAAAAAAATAAGTAGCTAATTAATATGATTAATGGCCTGGAAGTAAGACATTTCCTAAATATTGGCAGGAGGGACTTGAAATATCATTGGAGATAAAGTATTAAGAATAAGAATTTCTTTCCAATAGGCAATTATGTATTCAAAATACTCTATTAAAGTAAGTCTTTGTTTTGTTCACTGTCAAGAAATTTGCAATGAGAGAGACATTTACTTACCTTTTTTCCCCTTTGAAATGCTTATTTAGATAGAAAAGAACTCTCAAAGTTCTCGGCTTATGATCCTGGAAGAATATCTGTCTGCTGAAAGTGACTGGTTTATTTGTGTGATCTCTCTCTGGGTCAAGAGTCTGACGTCCATGACCATGATCCAGATGTTTTAGGGCATGTTAGTGATGCCATGTTTGATCTAACTCTGTATCATACTGATGGAAGCTGACCTGAGCCAGTTTGGTCATGTATAGCTCTTAGGACTTTCTGGAAGATAACAGTAACTGCCAAGAAAACTTGAGGTAGATGGAGTTTAGCTACCTCTATAACTTGCTACCAGGCTATAATGAAAGCTAGTCTCAGATAAAAAATTATTCCACAGAAGTCACTTGTTAAATGAATATTTGTTAGCAAGCAAGCACAAAACAGATGATACGCCTATATGTTTAGCTACTGCATTTTTATGTGCTGTGGTCACTTTTATGAAAGGTTCACTTGAAACAGACAGGACAGTATTCCATGTACAGGATTCTGTTACCCTTATAGTTGCAGGTACCGGTCAACCAGATCTCCTTACAGCCAGCAGCTGGATAGTGGGCCAGTTTAGGCATATGACTTAAGTCTCAGACACTATCCGTAAATAAGAGTTTCATTATGTTATCTGTAGATTCTTATCTGTTCATGCAAGAGTGGGTAGTATCTGTAAAATATTTTAAACAGTCTACATATATGAATAGCCAGTGATTTCACCAATGAGAGCTCATTTCTTTTCTTTTCTTTTTTGAGAGCCCATTTCTGACAATCATGGTTCTGATTAACAAGCCACTGATATTGCCAATAGAAAACATTTTTGGCATTCAGTATTTTAATTATAAATTCTGCAGAGATATGGATAACAGAAAAGCTACCGTATCACCTCTGGATTGTGACTTTCTGTTTTAATAATGGCCGTCCATCTCTGGAGTTGAGTTTCTGATTAGAGTGACTGCCCCCAAATCTGCCTGATTGTCTCTGCACTGTAGCCTATATCAATTGTATACATTTTAGCCTTGTCTCTGCTGTTTGAAGTAAATTAACAACCCAGGCCCATCATGTAAGATGAGTAAGAGAAGAATTCATCTGGATGGTCAGCACCTTCTGATAAGTTTAATTAGTAAGTACATTAAAAGTCTCAGATAACAGTAGTGGCTGAGAATTATACAGCATTCAGTGACAAAGGAAACCAGGGTCTTGATCTCTAACTTTGCTTTCGTCGTTGTCAGAGGCCAGCGGAGATTTTTTCTCCAGTGATTTAAGTTTCAGGGCCCCTTGTTTTGAGGAAGAAGGGGCAGAGAGCTGATAGATCTGTCCCTTGGTCACAGTCACTCCCCACACAGTTCACCGGGAGCCAAATACCTTCGCACGCCCTGCCCAGGGCTGCGGGAGGCTGCTGGCCGTCAGCACCTGCACCTGCACTTCTCTGAGCCTGGCCGCTGCCTGCCGGCCCTGGTGTCTGCATGGAGGGGGCCCACAGCTGCCTTCCCACGCTGAGCAGCGAGGGGGCCCACAGCTGCCTTCCCACGCTGAGCAGCGAGGCAGGGGATGCCAGGCTGAGTGCCACACTGTTGGGAACGGCAGAAGGCTTCCTCCCTGCAGGAATCTGTGTGCAATTTTGAACTGATACCAAGATGTTCCTAAACACCCAGGTGATACCCATGAAGTGGACATTTCTTTCCCCCGCCCCAGTCTCAGTTCTGCCTCCCTAGTAGCCACGGTACTTGTCTGGTGGCGTGTCCTTCTGGTTGCTCCTCTGCCTTCAAGGATGTACGTACCTGTACAAACACGCCTCGTTTCATTTTGCCATTTTTACATATGAGGCGTCTTCAAAAAGTTTGTGGAAGATCTTGTATTATCTTTTAATTCTATTTTTCCACAAATTTTTTGAAATAACCCTTGTATATTGTGCAACTAGTTTTTTATTTTAACACTTAATTTATCTTTGTACTACTGTGGAAAGATTACATATTGATCTACCTTTATTTAATTTTAAGGCACAGTGTCACTGGCACAGTTTATGTAATTATTTCCCTACTGATGACAATTGTTACTTCCATTTAGTTTCACTGCAGGCAGTGCTACAGTGGACACCGTTCCTTCTTAGTGCTCTTAGGCCGTTCTTTCTCCACGTAGATGTCAGAAGGGTCTGCATCACTGATTCTGTCAGACCGCCCTAGAGAACGCCTCTGTCACTTTACCGCCCTGCCTTCTTCCTATACAAGTAGCATTTTCCCCACAACTTTTCCCTAATTGACATCAGCAGTTTAATTTTTTTCCAATTTCGATCACATGAAATGAAACTCATTGTTTTATAATTTTTAAAAATTAATTAATTATTATTATTTTTTTTAAAGATGACCGGTAAGGGGATCTTAACCCTTGACTTGGTGGTGTCAGCACCACGCTCTCCCAAGTGAGCCACGGGCTGACCCTATTGTTTTATAATTTTTATTTTTCTAATTCCTAATTCGGCTAAACATCTCACATTTTTTTTATATTTGTATTTATTCTTCTGACTTGCCTTTTTTATATGAGACTCAATTTTCTATTGGACTGTTTGCAACTTTAAGATATAGGAATATTTTTCATATTTTCATATATTTGTTAAATAGCTACAAATGTTTCCTTCCAGTCAGTTGCCTCTTTTTTTTTTTTTTTTTAGTAACTTTTAATAACTTTTAGATTTACAGAAAATTTGCAAAGGTAGTGCAGAGAGTTCCTGTATACTCCTCACCCAGCTTCTATTTCCTCTCATGTCTCTGTCTTAGCTCAGGCTGCCTTTCCAGGTGGTTTAAACATCAGTAATTTATTTTCTCACAGCTCTGGAACCTGGAAGTCCAAGATCACAGAGCCGGCAGGGTCGGGTTCTCCCGAGGCCTCTCTCCTTGGCTTGCAGATGGCCACCTTCTCCCTGTGTCCTCATATGGCCTTTCCTCTGCAGGCGAGGAGAGAGAGCTCTCTAGGGTCTCTCTTATGAGGACACGAACCCTATTGGATTAGGGACCCACCCTTGTGACCTCATTTATCCTTAATTACCTCCTTAAAGGCCTATGTCCAAATACAGTGGTAGGACTTCAACATATGTATTT
>NW_007726642.1:128412-137461 GCF_000696425.1 Galeopterus variegatus | reverse complement strand
TTTAGTTGTCATCTCAGTCACCTAAGGTCAGTGACAGTTTCTCAGTCTTTCCTTGTTTTTGATGACTGTGACAGTTTGAAGAGTACAGGTCAGGTATTTTGTAGAATGTCCCTCAAATATTGGGTTGGTCTGATATTTCCCTTATGGCTGGATTGGAGTTTTGGAGTGAACACCACAGAGCTGACATGCTCTTAATCACGTTGCATCAGGGCACATGAAATCCACAGGGCGTCACTGGTTAATCACAATCGCTTGGTGAAAGTGGTGTTTGCTATGGTTCTCCTCTGTTAAGTTACTTTTTTCCCCTTTCCATACTGCATTCTTTGGAAGCAAGTCACTAAGTCCAGCCCACACTCAGAGGAGAGGGGGCTAAGCACCTCTTGGAGGAATAGATATTATTTGGAATTCTTCCTTAAGGAAGATATGTCTCTTTTCCATTTACTCATTCAATTGCTTATGTCATGCATAGTATTTTATACTTTGGGTTATAGTCCAATACTATACTTATTTTAATTTGCTCAAATTGTTTCAGCTTTGGCCTTTGGGAGCTTTTTCAGGTTAGCTCTTGTATTCTGCTCTCCCCTTACCCCCTTTTCTAAACAACATTTTTATGATGTATTTCATAAATTTATCAATCCTTTTCCTTCATAGTTTTTGCATCCTGTGTATCAGTTAGGGTAGGCTAGGTTATGTTGTGATGAGAACCCCAAAATCTTAGCTGAATGTAACAAGCAAAGGTTTATTTTTTTGCTCATGACACAGTCCATCATTGGTTAGGTAAGAACTGTTACTCATGTGAGCCAGGCTGGTGGAACACAGCTATTACATATGTAGTTTTTATTGAGTATAACACAACTAGAGTCTCATTCCTTTTGTAATGTATTCACACATATCTGTAGTATGTGTAATAATTACAGAAAGTTGCACAGAGTGTACAACTTGATAAACAGCTTGTGTACATCCCGGGTACATAATGGCACACATACTGAGAAACATCATCACCACACCCCAGAAATCACCCTTTTTGCTCTTCCCTGGTTACTACCCCCTCCCAGGATAAACACTGCCCTGATTTTTTTTTTTGCGGCTGGCCGATACAGGAAACCGAACCTTTGACCTGGGTGTTACCAGCACTGCGCTCTAACCAAATGAGCTAATCAGCGACACTGCCCAGATTTTTATTGCCATAGGTTTTTGTCTGGTTTTGAAATCTATATAAATGGGACCATACTATATGCCCCCTTTTGTTTCTGGCTTCTTTCACTGAACAGCAGTTTTATGAGGTCATCCGTGATGTGTGGTCATGACTCATTCTTATTGCTGTATTATATTCCATCATAAGAAGGTGCCCCAGTGTTTTATTCTATTGTTCCTGGAAATTTGGATTGTTTTCATTTTTTTGGCTTTTACAAGTAATGATTCTCTGAATATTTTTGTACCTTTCTTGGTAATCACGTGTATGAGTTTCTGTTGTATTTATACCTAGAAGTGCAACTACTAAGTCATAAGATGTGCAGTGTTCATTTTTTATAAATACTGTGAGTTTTCTAAAATTATGTACTGTAGCTATAATCTTGAATGCTGCTGGTCAGAGGGAAAGAGTGCTGCAGGGTTTTGCACCATCAGTTAAACAGTCTGGCCTGGAAGTGTGATGTATCTCACCTCTGCTCAGTTAGCCACAGAGGAGTCAGGATGTGCAGTCCTACCATGGCCTGAAATGTGGAGAGCCAGAACAGTTCTGATCAGCTTTTTAATCCAGGTAGAAATTTATTTTTTTTGCGAGTGGTGTGATAGAGGGAGACATTTTTAGAAAAATTGCTTTCTTCAGATTTTTGTTTAACAATGTTACGCGGACTTAAATAAATTCTCTTGGCTGGTTTCTCACTTGGAAGAGCGTGGTGCTGGTAGCACCAGGGTCAGGGATTCGAATCCCCAAACTGGCCAGCTGGGAGAGGGAAAAAAAAGAATTCTCATTGGCATTTTATTTACTTACTTATTTGGCAGCTGGCCAGTACAGGGATTAAACCCTGGACCTTGTTATCAGCACCACACTCTAAACAACTGAACTAACCAGCCAGCCCTGGCATTAATTTTAAAGTCATTCGTGTCACATTCTCTTTTCACGTCCTTTTTTTGCAAGTTATTTAGAAATGGGTTTTAAACATTTCCAAATTGATAGACTTTTGTTGTATTATCTTCTCATCAGTACATTTCAAATGTTACTGTATTGTGGTCATAGAATGTGGTCTGCGTGTGTGGTTTCTGCTTTCCAGAATTTGTTGTGATTTCCTTGCAAACTAAAACAACGTCTTTGGTGAATATCCTGTTCTTTGAAAAATCTGTGTGTTCTCTGTTGAAAACAGTTCTCTGTATCTACTAGGTCACGCTACTAATTTCTTATTTTATGTTTTTGAGGGGTAGTCTTCTATGATTATGGATTTATTACTTTCTTTGATTTTCTCTAGGTTTTGCTTTATAGATTTAAAATCTGTTGTCCTAAGATGTGTGGTTATTATAATCATTTGGTAGATTATGTCTTTAATTATGGACCATCTTTGTCTTTTTATTGCTTTTTAGCTATGAATTCTGTTTCATCTGATGTTAATAGTGCTATGCCTGCTTTCTTTTTCCTAGTAGCTATTTGGTGGCTTGATCACATTTGCTTAGTTTCATTTTCTCTCTTTCTTTAGTGATTTGGAAGGTGTGAAAACTTGTACTTCTTCTAGTGGCTTTCTTTAAAAAAATTCATTTATAAGATATTTCAAAAATATAGATGTGTGTGGGGACTGACATAATGGGGGGCTGTTTAGGGCTTCTGTAGATAAGATTACTCTTTTCCCCACCTTAGTTCTTGATCAACTGACAGGAATACAGGAGTTAAACAGATAAAGATTAAAGTTACTGTCCTTGGTTTATATCTGTGTGCATTTAGATCTACGGGCAGCTGGAATTACTTAGGCAAGCAGTCACTGGCGCTTTGGGCAGCCACAAGGACAAATTCCAGACAGTGCATCTGCAGACAGGTAGAGCCTCTGTCATTGTGGATGCTTGGGCGATTGTGGAGATAGAGCCTCCGCCACCTTCTTATCTGTGATGGATGTGTAGCACCAGCAGGAGATAAGCCTCTGTTGTAAGTTAATCACTAACTTCAGGGTTGTTTGTTGCCATAGCTTATTCTGATTAGTAGACTCAGTTCAACATGGAACACAGAGCAGACCAGAGCCACCTCGCTGTAGGTAGGGAGGACTGAGAAGAGGAGCAAGGGAGGATCAGCAGCTTTGTTCTCCTTCCTGTGATTTTCTTATTCCCATGCTCTGCCCATGTGTTTATTGGGGTCTTAACTATTTTCTCTTTGATGTATAGCTCTTTGTAAATTCTAAATACTGATCCTTTGTGGGTTTTACACGTTATATCTACCTTCTTGTGGTCTGTGACTTATCTTTTACCATGTTGTTTATGGGATGTTGTGTTGAAGAGAAGCATTAAATCTTCACTATAGTGGATTGAATTATGTCCCCCCAAAACTCCCTGAAGCTTGAATTGCGTCCCCCCAAGTTTTATGTATTAAAAACTTAGCCCCCACTGTGACTGTTAAGAGGGTGGGAAATCCTAGTATGGTAGTTGAAAGGTGGAGCCTTGAAGAGGTGACTGGATTATAGGACCTCGCAGCAGTGAATGGATTAAAAATGGTGGTCAGAGGTGTGGTTCTGAGGGCTTTAAAAGGAGAGGAGAATCTGTCTGTCTGTCTCTCTCTCTCTCTGCTGTCTCTGCTTCCATCATCTTGCAATGTGAGACACCTGAGTCACTGTCACCACCACCAGATGGACTTTGGACTTCCCAGCCTCTGAAACTGTAAGCAATAAATTTCATTTTCTTTATAAAATACCTAGTTCTGAGTATTTTGTAATAAGCAACAGAAACACACAGTACACCAACTTTCTCAGTATTTTACTCTTTAGTTTGGGTCTTCTTGTTTTAAAAAATCCATCCCCGTTCCAATGATGTTATTTTTCTATATTTTCTTCTAAAACTTTCAAAGCTTTTCTTCTCATGTCCAGGTTTTTTGTTTTTTGTTTTTTTTAAAGATGACTGGTAAGAGGATCTTAACCCTTGACTTGGTGTTGTCAGCACCACGCTCAGCCAGCGAGCAAACCAGCCATCCCTATATGGGATCCGAACCTGGGGCCTTGGTGTTATCAGCACCGCACTCTCCCGAGTGAGCCACGGGCCGGCCCATCATGTCCAGGTTTTTAATCTACCTGGGATTTTTCCTTCTTTGGGGCATAATGGCCTATGGTATGAGATGGGGATCGAACTTCCTCCCTCCACTACCCCCTACAATGTGGACACCAGTTGTCCCCACACCATGCATTGGGTATTCTTCTCCCACTGATCTGTAATGCCACCTCAGTCATAAGCAGGTTTCCATGTATATGTGGCTCTCTTCCTGGGTTCTTTTACTCTTTGTCTATTAAATCTGTGCCAGTGCTGCCTAAATTACTGTCAGTTTTAATATTTGGTAGGGCAAGGGCCTCCTCCTTATTCTTTTAAAAAATGTTCTCAGTTCTTCTTGGCCCTGTGCTCTTCTAGATTAATTTTATGATCAGCTTGTCAGGTTTGATGAAAAGAACTGTTGAGATTTTGATTAGAATTGTATTCAGTATGAGATAGTATCTATGTGTTGCCTTCTCATTTAGAAACCGTCTTTCTCTCTCTGTTTATGTCTCCATTTATCCATGCAGGATATGCATTTTTTTTTTTTTTTTTTAAAGATGACCAGTAAGGAGATCTTAACCATTGACTTGGTGGTGTCACTACCACACTCTCCCAAGTGAGCTAACCGGCCGTCCCTATACAGGGATCCAAACCCGTGGCCTTGGTGTTATCAGCACCGCACTCTCCCAAGTGAGCCATAGGCAGGCCCTACATTTTTTTCTATTACATTTATAATTGGTTATTACAGCTGTATAGAAAAGCTCTTGAGTTTTTTGTGTGTTAACCATCTATAACTAGAAACTTTGCAAAACTTCATTAGTTTATTTATTGTAATAGTTTGTTTATAGATTCTCTTGTATTTTTTTTTCTCTTTCCCTTTTGGCAGCTTGCTGGTAGGGGGAGCTGAACCCTTATCCTTGATGTTATATACTGCACTATAACCAACTGATCTAACCAGCTAGGGTGATTCTCTTATATTTTCCAGGTAGACAATCATTGTCTGTAAATAAGGACAATTTTGTTTCGTCCTTTCCAAGTCTTCCTTATCTTGGCATCAGCTAGCACTTTCAGTTTATTACATTGTTAGATAGAACTAATGGTAGTGGGGGTTTTTGTCTTGCTTTGATTTCAGGGGGATGCTTCTAAAGTTAAGGCATAGAGTTTGGTATTTGGAAGATAATCTTTATCTGGTTAAGGAAGTTCTCTTTTAGCCCCATTATGCAAAGACTTCATTGGGAATGAGTGTTGATTTTAATGACTCCCCTTTCTGTATTTAATGAGATCCTCACGTGACTTTCTCCTGTCCTTTGTTCATGGTGATAGACTTTTTTTTTTACTTTTTATGTTGAGTGTAAGATTTTCTTTTCATAGGCTAGTGGACATTTGTATTTCTTTTCTGAATTGACTGTTGATAGGCTTTATAGATTTATTTCCTATTGAATTGTTATCATTTTGGGGGTACTTCTTACCTGTTGTGATAATTAACCCTTTATTATATATTTTCCCCCAAGTTTCTTTTATTCTTTCCCTTTATGACTTGTTTTGTGTCATGCTTAATAATCCCCTATGCTAAACTATGAAATTATTTGCTGTAATTTTTATAGTTAACAGCCTTTTCAAAATTATTTTATCTATTGTTTTACATAGTATGAGATTAGAACCTTGTTTTCTTTTTATACGTGTAGACATCTGCCCTTAGTGAATAAGGCCTTCTTTGTCACTGAATCGAAGTATCATTTTTCCCACAAGTATTCATATATGCCTGGGTTCAGATGTTATAGTGCTGTGCCAAAATCATGTTGTTTTAATTACTCTTGATTTATATTCGGGCAGGTCTCTGAGGCAGGGACTTAAAAACCTCAGGCTTCAATCAACAGCCTGTGTTCAAATCCTAGTTCTGCCACTTCTCAAACTTTGTGGCCTTGCACAGGCTCGTCACTTTGCCTCTCGAGGGCTAGGTTTCTTTTCCTGGAAAATGCTGGTGATAGTAGTGCCTACCTCACAGACTGTAAGGAGCTTTATGCAATTCCTGACACTAAACTCTTATTAATTGTGAGCTATTATTGTTGTTTTTGGGGGTAATGCTGCTGCTGCTTTTTTAAAAATCAGAACTTGTATGTACATTTCTTTCTCTGCTCCCCTTGGTGACTCCTCCCCTGAAAAGACAGTGACTAATATGTGAGATGCTGTCTCTGAGTGACACATGGACATGTGCACGTGGAGCCTGTGTTTTGGCCTGTTCTCTTCCCCCCCCCCCCCCCCCCCAGGTGTGAATTCTCCTTCCTGCCTGGCTTGTGGTGAACTCACCAAGGGTCCACTTCCCCACATGTTCTGCCAGGACCTCCAAAGCGTAGAAAGTCCACTGTGTCTCTAGATCCAAGTGGAGTTCTTTAAATTTTTTCTGTTAACAAGTATTAACTGTATTGTAATTCCCACCCAACTCCTATGTATGTTTCTCAGTTGGATTATAACATACCTCTCTCTGTTTTATGATTAATTATCCCCAAATATCTATAGCTGCTCTGCAGCAAAATGTTTTTCATTTATCTAACAAATATTTATTAAAGGAAGAGATTGCCAACTGGAGGCCCAAAAGCCAAATCAGATCTGCAGACAAATTAGGCCCAAGGATGAAAACATCAACATTTTTAAATCATGAGATTTTGTTTCCTTCTACAGTATGTTAGTCAAAGAAGCAGGAGCAGTGATATTGTGTGACAGGAATATGTGGGTAAGATTCATTACTCTACTTCAGTGTTCAGTTTTTGACAACAAGAGCATCAAAGAGAGGATGCCTGGGCTTACAATAGGATCATATGGTTAATTGTGGACCTTTCAGCAAGATTTTGTAAAGACCCCAGTTTCTAGCTCTAGGTCCCTCGACCTAGCACTCTAGTCTCTATAGTAGTTCAGTGGAATACACTCTAACAATAGCATGTCGACATATGTAGAGATAATTGGACATCAAGAATCAGTGATTCCCCCCCCACCTCCCCAGTAATATATAAATATTCCTTAGGGAATTGAACATCAAGTTTGGACTTGGAGGGAGCAATCTCTTCCTACTTCCATCTAGCTACTAGTTTTAACTGGCGTTTTTTAAAAAAGAAACTGGAATTTTAAGAGATGGGTAGAAACCAAAAGAAATTACTAACTAGTCTCTTATTTAATGTGTGCAAAGGATATTCTCCAGCTCGCCTCAGGCTGTGCATGCAGCATGCTTCCTATCTTGATGAAGAGTTAGCTTTGGAAAAATACTGTTAGCCTGTGAGTTTACTTTTCAAGAGCTTTTTTTTTTTTTTGGCAGGTACAGGGATTGAGCCCTGGACCTTGGTGTTATCAGCACCAGGCTCTAACCACCTGAGCTAACCTGCCAGCCCAAGCCCAAGCTTCCTAATTTTGAGTAGGTCATATAGAATCCAAAAGCTATGAAAAGGCATAAATCTCTTGCCCTTCCCTATGTCCAGACACCCAGTTTCCTTCCATAAAGGTCAGGCACTGCTACCAGTTGCTTGTATCTCCTTCTAGAGATTGGCAATGGAAGATTTCATATACAATCATACACATAGGTATATGAGCTTTAAATACACACATACAGTGGTAGTGCTTATTAGCAGTCTATCTTGGCTTTCTTTTTAGTTTTCAGTGTTCAATCTTGAAAATCTCTGCTAAATTGCCCTGCTGCTGCCCTTTGTGGAGGTTGTCCCAGTTTACACTCCTACCCAGGGCCGTGTATGTGGGTGCCCTTCTCCCTTAATCTCCCCAGTTCCGGGCCTTGTCCAGCTCCTCTGAGTTCTAACAGCTTGAGGAAAAAACAGCACCTCTTAGTTCACATTTGCATTTCTGTTATCTTTGCAATAACTTAAAATCGAAGTTGGGCATCTTCTTGACATGAATTTAAGATATTTTTTCCGGTTTATCCTTTTTCCCCCCCAGTTTCTCTTTACTTGGTTTAAACGGCCATGAAGACCGTTTAAAACATGAAGGTGTATCACTATAGCAGTGGGTTCTCTTAGGCGTTTATGTTTTGTGTAATTTAGACAAGCCTTCCCCACTTGGAGAGTGCACCTTTGCAATAACTTAAAATCGAAGTTGGGCATCTTCTTGACATGAATTTAAAATATTTTTTCCGGTTTATCCTTTTCCCCCCCAGTTTCTCTTTACTTGGTTTAAACGGCCATGAAGACCGTTTAAAACATGAAGGTGTATCACTATAGCAGTCGGTTCTCTTAGGCGTTTATGTTTTGTGTAATTTAGACAAGCCTTCCCCACTTGGAGAGTGCAGAAGAGGAATGCATGCTATTTGTATATATTTAGAGTCTTTGACTCACCTGGAATTTTAGAAGAAGGTTAGGGGGTACGCAGGTCCACTTCTGAGGCAGAAATGTGTATATCATGGTGTTAATGTGATGTACTGAAATTATAAGTGTGACTCTCGGCAAAGGCTTGTTGCTGTACTGCCTCTCCGTTTTGAGAAGGCCACCGGAAAGTTTTCAGATTATTAAAGTAATGCCTTTTCTGTAGGAAACTTGGAAAAATACAGGAGGGAGTGGAGACGAGCCCAATCCCAGCAGCACGTCGCATGTAAAAACCTGGGCTCAGGCTCACACTGTGTCAGTGTTTTCACTTGAGATTAAAGTCTGAACAGAGGCTTGAAAAATACTGTAAACGGTGGCCTAGGAAAGTGGCCTAGGAAGGCGTCAGACGTTCTGTCTTCAAACCTTCGCGGCAGCTCTGGGCAGCGCGGCCTGAGCCGGGCACGTGCGGGCGGGCGGCCCAGGGTGCAGGGGCTGGGTTGGGGCTGCGGGGGCCGGGCTCGGGGGCTCAGCGGTGT
>NW_007726642.1:90282-127412 GCF_000696425.1 Galeopterus variegatus | reverse complement strand
GTGTGGGGGCCGGGCTTTGGGTGCGGGGGGTGTGGGGGCCGGGCTCGGGGTGCGGGGGCCGGGTTCGGGCCCTTGGGCCCGCCGTGGGGAGGAGCCGTCGCCGGGAGGAGCCACCCGCTTCCGGGGGGCGCGGCCCTTCGGCCCTTCGCACTTGGCGGCGGCGAACTTGGGGGTGTGGTCCGCGGCCATGAGCCGGGAGGGCGGCCGGGCCCCGCGGCTGGTGGAGGTGATCCGAGGTGAGTGCGCCCGCGCCCCGAGGGACTCGGGCGACAGTCTCGGGAGCTGAACCACGGACCCCGGCGTCTGAACTCCCGCTCGGGTCTCCCCGGGCGCTCTGCCCAAAGCGTGCGCGTGAAGGTCCCCCAGCCCGGCCGCTAACGCCGCTCTTAGGCGTCGCGAGTGACTGTGTCACCGAGGGCTTGGAGGCAGCGTCTCACGGGGGGACGGCGGGGCCGGGCCCTGCTCCCGTGGGCGCCCGCGCCGACCCTCCCCGCGGCCTGACCTCACCCGACCCTCGGCCTCTCGTCGCTTCTGTCTTCATGGTCATTTGTGCACTTGTAGAAATGCCACAGCGGCGGCTCCAGAATCAGTAGGGAACCTTAAGGACGGTGGCGTGAACATGTGGCCTGTTTGGTTGTGCCCCATTGGTGTAAACGGTGATTTTGAAGCTAATTTGGAAGGTTTTTTTTCTTTCCTTGAAAAAGAGTCACTTGCTGAGATGACTTTTTAGAATGTCTTAAAACATAGTGAAAGTCACCTAGAAGGTTGATGGCATGCCACCAAGTGCATGCTGCCATTGGCTGAAACGTGTGCTGAGAGGTTCCTTCAGAAACCAAACATTGTCACCACGTTAAAGTCTCTGGCCACTGGTCACGCTTCAGGTTAAGGGCAATTTCTCCTGTAGACAATTTTCTTATTTATTATCACCCTCCAGAACAGCCAGAGTATTTGGAAACGGCATATTGCCACCCCTCACCATCTGAAACACACATGGAAAAAGTAAACATTTGACTTCATCTGAAAAGAGTTGCACCATATAGGAAACGTTTCTTAATAACTTGGAGGAAGGAACATTGCAATTTTTCCATTTCAGATCGCCTTTGTTTTGCCATTCTCTACAGCAGACCAAAGAGTGCACCAAATGTACATTATTTCAGCATAGATAATGAACTTGAATATGAGAGGTAAGTATTGCTTTTTAAAAGATTGTTAGTAGGGTTCTTTTTTATTTTGAGGAATCTAAAGTGATGTTTATAAATAGGGTAGCCTTGGAAGATTATAAATCTATTGATTGCTAATTGCAGGATGCTTTTTTAAACCATTGGTAATAAAATAGATCTTTAGGAAAAAGTTTAAATGAAAGAACCTTCCCAAGTTTAAATATTTAGTTTATTACTCTAATAGTTTATGTTAGTAAGATAAACATGCACTAAGAGATTGGGTTTTGCCAGTGGAAAATATGTGTGGAAAAACAGCCTTTTAACTTTAGAAGGTATTTTCATGTTAATTGGTGTTAGATTTAAGCATTGTAGCACTTGTTGCATTTTTTTATATGTTCTTTTATTTTTCAATCTGCAGCCATGTGAGGGAATGTTACATTTTTAGTTTAATTTTATTATATATTTATTTACTTATTTTTCTTTGGTGGCTGGTCAGTGCGTGATCCGAACCCTTGATGTTGGTGTTTTAACACCACATGCTAGCCAACTGTGCTAACTGGCCAGCCCTGTTGCATTTTTTAATAAGCATTTGCCAGAATATTTTTTTAATAGTATGAGCCATAACAGTTTGGTGTGTGCTTTCTTGTCTTGATTTGATTTTGTAGCCCCCAAAAGTCATTTATAATAAGAACATCTAGAATATACATACATACATGCTTTTATTTCTCATTTTTGAAGCTTCTATGCAGATTTTGGACCGCTCAATCTGGCAATGGTTTACAGATATTGTTGCAAGATAAATAAGAAATTAAAGGTAAAGTCTTTTTTACTTAAGATTCAGATTAAGTAAGGATTGTTAGCTTGATCTTGGGGAGAAGAGTAAGGAAAACATATCTCTTTTTAAAAAGGAAATGCCGTGTTTTTCACTGTAGTGGTGTGGTTTTTTGCTTTATAAAGTCATAGTGCATATATTTGTTTTCTAGAGTTTTAATTGAACAGGTGAAGTTTGGGTCATTTGGTTCTGGTTTGGGTTGGTAGTAATCAAATACGTACTTGAAAAGCCAAATTGGAAATTGGTTAATTAAATGAACCTCTTACTGTCTGACCCAGTGGAACTGAAACCTAACAAGAGAAACTCTTCCCTTGCTTTGGTCGTTGTTCTTTCGGCCTTCATTGTGGTGGGGAATGCTAGCAGATAAAAATGGGCTGGAGGTGCTTTCTCTCCTGTCTTCTAACTACCGCCTGGTGCTTGTTGTGACTACTCGCTTTGATGAGGGATCAGGAAAAAGCGCAGGCAGACACACGTCCTAAAGGCTGCGAGCTGAGAGTCACTAAAGTGTATTTCTGTTGGTTTGAACTTAGACCCCATTCATTTACTTAAAATTTTTTGAAGTATTGGTTATGCACAATGAGAAATGTACTGTTTGCTAGCAGTTGCAAATCAGTCACTGTAAGTGCTCAAGAAGAAAGCGCTGTATTTTGAAGCAGGTACTTTTTAAAAATCAATTTCATTCAATTGATTATCTACCAGACTAGTACACAGAAGAGATAAAATTTCTTTCTTTCTTGATTTCTTTATTTTTATAGTCTGGCCTGCACAGACTTTTGTATGTTTGTTTTTGGCAGCTGGCCCATAAGGGGATCTGAACCCCCTTGACCTTGGTGTTTATCAGCACCACACTGTAATCAAGTGAGCTAACCAGCCAGCCCCCAAATTTATTTTTAATTAAAATTGTAATTTACTTTCATTAAAAATTTATGACTAAGGCAGATTTTTTTTTTCTTGAGCATCAAACTATGTTCACTACAATTTTATACAGAGATGGAAACTCTTCTTTCTAGACTTTCTCAAATAGGAATGTAAACATTGTTGGCCTTTTTTCCCTCCTCCCTTTTTCCAGCCAGTGGCAGGTCTTTTGTTTCATACAGGGCTAGGAAGTTAAAAATAATCCCTCCACCCCCCCATCCCCCATTTTTTTTTTCCTTTGCTTTAATTTTGAAAGAATTTTTTCCATGTTCAGCTGTCTGTGGACTTTCACTCTTTGGGTCAACAAAAAATGTATCAGTCCCCTTTTTTTTTTTTTTTTTTAAATCATCTACTAGAACATATTGACTGTTTGAAACACTGCTGATTGAAACACTACTGCCAATTCAATCAGTAGTGATAAAAGTGTATCAGGAGTTTGAATGAAGTTTTGTGTTCATGCTCCTTTTATTTTTAAATTCTATGTCCTTTTTGTTTTTAACTTTTTATTGAAGAATAATAGGCATACAGAAATATGTACAGATCATGAGTGTGCATCTCAATGAATTTTCACGAATTGAATGTTCATGGGTAATTGTCTGGATCATCAGAGGAAGAACGGAATGTTGGCAGCACCCAGAAGAGCCTGCTTGTGCCTTTCTTCAGTTACTATCTGCGTGCCCCTCCCCAGTTATTCACTATGCTGACTTCAAACAGCATGGGTTATTTTTGCCCCGTTCTAGATACCCTTTTATGTTAATTTGAAGGTTTGGGGAATAGATTTTTTTTAAAAATGTAGGAAAGTGAAAGAAAAGATCTCTCCCACCACCTGGTCCAGGTTCTTATGTGTTCCTTCAGAGGTAGTCTATGCTCCAAGCATGTATCTATTTACATCCCCTTCCCTCCTCTTTTATGGGAAGGTACATGGTATTTTGGAATGTCAAAGTTACTGTTTTTGAAGTAGACTCTAGCTAATGTGAATGCTTATATGTTGTGAGATATGGAATTTATCACAAAATAAAATTTTAGAAAACTTGAAATTAAAAAGAGAATACTAACAGCTACTTATTTTTATGCAGTCCATTACAATGATAAGGAAGAAAATTATTCATTTTACTGGCTCTGACCAGAGAAAACAAGCAAATGCTGCTTTCCTTGTTGGATGTTATATGGTAAGTATTTAGTTACATTCCTAATGTGTTGATGAAAATGGGTACAACAGTGGTTCTTTAAATTTGCAGTTGGAATTTTGAAATTACATTTTCTAAGATAATGTCTTGATTTCTTTTCAGAATGAACATGTTTTGCTTTTAAAAAATTGATCAACTCAGTAGGTTGTGCTTATGTGGGGGGAGAAGGCATATATGGGAGATCTGTGTACCTTCCATTCAGTTTTCTGTGAGCCTAAAATTGCTCTAAAAATAAAGTCTTAAAAAAAATATGACCAACTACTGTGAAAAAGTTTACGTGTTATACCTCTTAAGGTTAGGGAAAAAATGCCACAGATCCATTAGTGATTTGTAAAATAATTTTACTGGGGTCAGTACCAATATCGATGGGGGGGGGGGACCATCAAGTTGTGTCACATGAGGTAAGAGTGCTTTATAATCTGAATATAGGCAATTTTCTTTCTGACTGAGGTCATCTCCATTCTCATGAAAACATGTAGCAGGAGGACGTGGCAGGTCAGTGTTGCAGGAGAATGGGTGACACACTAAGTTGATGATGCTCCATCAGGTGCTCTGTTTGGACCATTGGATATACGGTTTGGAATAGCCAGTTTTAACATAAGAGATGCATTTCATTTACTTGTAAATATGATGGAGGATCTTTGTTTTTTGAAAGAGTCAAATTTTATCTGGCACCTAGTAGATTCATCTGCAGGAGCCCCAAAAGCCTCAGGTTTTCCTGAGTCAGCAAAGAGCTCCTCCAGCGTAGGGTCCCCATCGGTTCGGCAGTGAGGAAGCAAGCCATTCTTTAGATGGAGAAGAGTGACTAGGGGGGTGTTTCTTTCACTCCCACCTCACCATAGGCATAGTCGTTATTTACCTGTGTGAAGAAGATTGGGGAGCCCTTGAGCTTGCTTTCTTTCTTTCTTTCCCACCTCTGGTTTGTTGCTTGTCTCTGTTATGCCTTCCCCCCTTTTAAAATTATTTTCTGGTATATAGTTTGATGATCTGGAATTTACAAAGATCAGACCAAAAGTTGGTAATTGCACCTCAGAATTTAATAATTAGCTCATTTATGTTTGACATGAAAAGGAAAATCATTAACAGCAGTGAGTAAAGCCTTTTATTTGTTTGTTTTCCTGTTCGTGATCACAAAGGTAGTTGAGAGAACTGTTTCTGAGAAAACTAAAGGTTATTATCATTCCTGAAAGTATGAAACAAATGTTTGATAAGCAAACATTTACTAGACATGCCCTTTGTATGGTATGTCTATTAAATTTGATTTTGTAAGCTTATCTGTTGTGAGGCACCCTCTGGCAAGAATGCACTTACACGCCACTCGTGCAGAAAAGGGCAGTTTATTCACTCCAGCTGGCCAGCGACCGTCTCTCAAGGAGCAACCAAGGGAGAATGGCCCTGGGCCTTGGTCTTGTGGGGTTTTTAAAGGCAAAAACTACATCCCTTTGGCACACAGGTTTGTCCAGGTGCACAAAGCAAGCTAGGTAGCTAGGTTACAATAGCCAAAAATGAGCCATTAGAGCAATCAAGTATACAACTTTTCACTGTGTATGGTTCCTGTTCCCATGTGATAGTTCACTGTGTATGGCTCCTGTTTCTATGCAACAGTCTTTGTTTCTATGAGAAGGTCAGTGGTTTCTCATGCAGAAGGCGGGGATAGTCTGACAATGGGAATGGAGTGTTGCCTACCCAAGATGGCGTTGGTATTGCTCAGGATTCTCTGTTATTGAATCAAAAGCAGTCACAGCCCACAGCCAATTGCTCAGGATTCTCTGTTATTGAATCAAAAGCAGTCACAGCCAAGGGGGGTCATCCAGGATGGGGTGAGGCAGATGGTGTGGTAAATTCCAGGAACTAGGCTGTTGTGTCAGGTGAGAGAGGGGGTAAAATGGAGTTATTTAGGTTAAGCAAGCAATTCTGCAGAAGCAGATAGCCTACCGTTATGAGGGTGTGGGGAGCTCTGTTTCATATCTAGAGATGGTAGCGTTTGTTTGTTTCCATCTCATTCGGTGTATCTTGTGCTTGCAGCAAAATCTTTAAAAAAAAGAAAACAGTCTACGCAGGTCCCCGAGAAAGAAAAAGAATGTATGGAGAGGTGGATGTTTTAACTGGCACACTTGGTCCTATTACTTGGCTGTCACTGAGGAGAGGAACCCTGTCGATTAAAGTAAATTATAAGAGTAAATCATGACAGCTTAATAGAAAAAGGGGTGCAGACAGAATTCTCAGAGTTCATCAGGTATTAAAGGGAGCCCTGGTGAAATGGCCCTTAGTGTGACAGTACACGTTCCAACCCTTCTTTGTGGGTCTTGCCTTTACACTGACCAGGAGAAAACCTGGATGGCCGGAGCAGTTCCATCGGACAGCCAGTGCTCCTGAGCAGAACTGACCACACAGGCAAGCTCTGCCTGGGCTGCCTCTAGGTCAGTCAGCTGTCTGCGGTCAGATGACATGTCTCTAAGTTGGTAGGATCTTGAGGAGCCGGGTATGGGGACTTCAGTGTGAAGAATCCCGTGGAAGTTGGCTGTGGGTATGGTGGGAACTCAAAGTCGTCTTAAAAAACAAAATCAGACCACTTGATAATTTCATAAATAAGAAATCACTCTTTTAATATGCTATTGCTCTTGTCTTTTACTACTAGCAAAAAGACAATAACCTCTTGGCATATTTATTGAAATTTTTGTTAGTATATTTCTTCCCAGTTTGGTATTGGCCTTTTGGTTTGTTTTTTTCCTATGGTTATATTTTGACAAACAGAAGTTTTTTGTATTTTTTTTTTTTCTATACTTAATGTGTTTTAGATTTAGAAATCCTTCCAGGATTCTTACTTTCAGGTTAGTGCTGATGTGATTGGTTAGGAAAGTGCCAAGTATGCTAATTTGGGCATTCCCTGGAGTTCATGACTCTGCTCAGTCATTAGCCAGTCTGGCAGGAGGATCACAGCTCTTGGCTGTGACAGAAGCCTTTGCAGCCCTGACTGGCTGGAGCAAGTAGGAGCTTGGCACTGTAGTGATACGAGGCGGAGAAGCAGAAGAAAAACTTCTAAGAAAAGGACATTTATTAATAGTAGAAAAGCAGTATCAAGATATAATATGGACACCTCAAAAGATAAAACATCAAAGTAGGTGAAGCTTCGATCTGGTTAAAGTCTGTTAAATCCTCTGATTAAAGATTTGTGGAGATGAGTGTTAATTCCATATAAATTGATCTGTAGACTTGATAACCTTTTTTGGAGTTGTTGAAGAAACTTGGAAATAGTAAGGCTTTTTAGTGATTGACTTGGCGTGGTAATACAAAGACTAAAACAAAAAATCTGTAGGAAGAATCATGAAAGAAGGAGGTATTCCAGATGGACCAATTCTGATTTTCTGTCTGTTCTTTTATTAAATTCCAGGCTTCTGAAAGGAATCATGTTCTGTTCATCTTTGTATACACAAAGGGACCTAATATAAGGTGGGGAGGGGGTGGCAGATTATCCTCTGAGGCATGAACGTAAAGTGTTAGTAATTCTGCTTATTTTTTATCTTAAAAACTGGAGAAGTGAGGCCTCACAGGTGAAATAACGGGCTGACGTGCCCATATAGTTTGATGATCTGGAATTTACAAAGATGGAATCCTTTAGTCTGGTGGTCAGGCGTTGTGAGTGTTACAAATCAGAGGAGCCAGTTGACTGTTCATTTGTTTTCAGTGTATTTCAGAGTATTCCACTTTGTGTGGCCTGGTAAATAGATTGACAAGCTCACCAGTCTGAATGGTAGAATCTTTGCCAACAAATTAGAGTGAAGCTAAAAATCTTTTCTACCACTGGAAAAGAGTTGAAGAACATAAAGTACAATTCAATTTTTCTTTTACAAAAAGATAAGTGTACCATATCGTACAAAGTGCTATGTTTGCTGCCCCGTTCTGTGATAGGTCAACGGCTGTTACCTAGCCAGATTTTGGGTGGTAGTACTTAACCTGTCATTTCAAAGTAAAGGTGAAATTTTAAGTGGCAAAGTGCTTTTCAAAACAAATTCATAATTAAAAGAGCATTTTGAAAATAAAGTTTGAAATTTTGTTCTGTCATTCTATTGTAAAAAATGATGTCATGCACAAAACCCATATTTGCACCCTTGAGAAATTCAGAAAAAATTTTTTTTTAATCTTTATTTACAGAAGCTGAAATGTGTTGTGTACATACACATACAAGGGTACTTCAAAAAGTTAATGGAAAGATTCGTATTATCTTTTTATTTTACTTTATTAATATTATTTTTTACATTCTAAAATGTTGCAGAGCAGTTGGGAGGGAGTGGGAAAGGGGAAGGAAATGGGGTGGAAGAAGGTGCAAGGAGGAGGGGTGGGATTGAGGCCTGTGGCTCCCCCCTCATTCCCACAGGGGAGATGGGGGGGTGGGGGAGACTTCCAGCAGTGGCGAGGTCGTTGCCAGGCTGGGTGCAGATGTCAGGGGGATGTGGCAAAAGCCATCACCCCCCCACCCCCCCTAGCTCAGGAACCTGGGGTCCTTCTTGCTGCAGCTTGGTGGTTGTCTCTGGGGTGGTTGCATGTGTTGGGGGGGTCAGGGCTGAGGCCCTTGGCCCCCACCCTTAGGACTGATTGTGGGTGTTGGGGGGGATGGTTGAGGCCCCCAGCCCACCACCCTTTCTGGCTTGGTAGCCCAGGAGACTTCTGGTCCTTCTAGGTGTTATAGGTGTCCTTTGGTGAAATGAGATCTTTACTAGTTGATATCAAACATTGTCTCTGGTTGCAGGTACTTTTTTCTTTCAGTTCTGTGTTGGATTATTTGCTGTTCCCACCACTTAAACTCTGCACTGGAACTAATTTGTTGTCTTTTGCTGACTTCTAAAATGGGGGAACTTCCTTTGGGAACCAGTACTTGAGCTTTGTGGTTGAGCTAAATTGCTGCTTTGCTGCTGATTACCTGGGGAAGGCTTTTTGTGCAGCTCAGGTTTTAATGATTGATGTTATAGGAACTTCCGGGTCTAGTGAGATCTGGTGCACCTGGGTTGCGTAGAAACTCTGGTCTGGGCCGAGTCACTTCATCAAACTGCACCCCATGCAGTTCTGTATTCCTGACCAGTCTTGTCTGAGTGGTCCTAAGCTGATTGGGGGACAGATTGGCTGTCCTTACTGTGGCCAGTGTTCTCCTAGTGGGCCCATCTCCCCCACTGCCCATGCTCCAAATGCTTCCCATGGGATGGGCTGAGCACCGGTCACTTGCGATGACTCACTGGCCTCTTAGTGGCTCCTTTTTACAGTTGTTGTGGCCTCTTGTTCCTATGTGGGTCCACGGGAACCCTATTAGTGGTCTTGCTGGCCTGGGGGCCCCCATGGCCCCGCTCTCCCCTGCAGCCTCCAAGCAACTTCATCCAAAGGGCACAGCTGCGGGTTTTGCCAGCTCCTGCTCCACATGCTCAGCAGCTCCAGCCTGGAAATGGCAGGGGCTCCAAATGGTGGGAGCGGTCCTTTCTTTCTCTCATCGTGGCTTCTCCTGCCTTAGTGAACTCCGTAGGTGTCTCCTCCTCTTCCCCTGAGCTCTAGAGGCCCCAGCTTGGCTGTTGTTGCTTTTTCGTAGTTGTAAATTGGTTGATTTGTGGGAGAGAGTGATACTGGCAACTCTTTATTCCACCATCTTGACCCAAGGTCTCATATTATCTTTTATTTCTCTTTTTTCATGAACATTTTGAAGTTCACTGTACATATGCTAAATGTTTTATGTTTACAATACACTTTTATCACTTGCTTTTTTCAGTCAGTAATCTGATCTTTCAGTACATGTTTTATCATCTTTATACCCAGATTATATTCATATTTTCTTAATCACTCCAAAATGTCCAAACCAATATCCAATCCAAGACCACATATCGCATGAGGTTGTTCTTCCCTTAATCTCTCTCACTTTAACACAGTCCCTTTCTTTTCTTTTTTTTTTTTTTCCTTTTTGTCTTTTTTCGTGACCAGCAACGGGATCGCAACCCTTGGTGTCGTGCCCGCACTGCGCTCAACCAGTGAGCGGACCAGTCTCTATATGGGATTCGAACCCTCAGCGGGAGCGCCGGTTGCGCCACCGGGCTGGCCCAACACAGTCCCTTTCTGATAACACTGATTTTTTGAAGATACCAGCCCTGTTGTCTTACCATGCTCCTAAGCGCCGCACTCTACCGAGTGCGCCACCGGGCCGGCCCAACACAGTCCCTTTCTGATAACACTGATTTTTTGAAGATACCAGCCCTGTTGTCTTATAGAATGGTGCACCTTTTGAATTTCTCTGGTTTTTCCCTGTGGTATCTTTTAACTTGTTTCTCCATTCTCTGTATTTCTCATGAACTGGAATTTAAATCTAAAGGCTTGTGCATTAATTGTATATGCCACATCAGTTAACACATAATACCTAAATTGCCATAGTAAGGCTAAAAATGACCACTGGATTAGGTGCTATCGAATCTCTTCAGCATATGGTTTTCTCCTTAAGACTTAAAGTGTTCCATGTGGTGTTATTTTGGCACTTGTCATATGTTCTATCAACCACTCATCTAGTGTTTTAAACAGCATTTGATAATGTTGTCTGAATTAATCTTATTAGTTTTTTCATATAAGGTTTTTCTAATTATTTCATTCATTCTTTTCTTATTAGCCAGCTTTCTTTTATGGGAGTTGAGCTTTTTCTCATCCTGTTTGGGCAATCTGGTTACCCTGAAAACCAAGTTTCCTGATGAAAAGGCAGAATGAATTGTTATTTCCCTTAAATTACCAGCTTTCAAGTTAAAGTGTTATTTTAATTTTAGCCACAAAACAATTTTATAACCTGTTTTAAAATCATCTAATGAAAGGTTAGCCCATTTGCTAAACATTTTTAAATGTACAACACTTTCCCATTAGTTTTTAATATCTCTTTAGCATTGGGGAAGTTGCAAATTTACTAACTAAATGTGCATCATCATCACTGGATGGGATTTAAAGATGAGTATAATCATCTGGTAAGCCCAGCCAAGGATACACTGACTGCATTTGCATTTGTATATCATGATAAAGTATCTTTTTTTGGTTATGGCAATCATTAAAATCAAGAATTGAAATAGCTTAACTTAACAAACATGCTTTTACATCAGGATGTTTAAAAAATGAAGCATTTCAATTACATTAATTTAAAATTGTGAATAGTTTTTTAAAGCACAATTACAATATATAATTCATTTTAGAAATAATTGTCTCTGAATCTCTTAGAAAATTTTATATGTGTACTTTATAACAGAGATGATGTGTTAGCGTAGTAGTAGGTGTAAACAGTAATTTCTAGTTGCAAAAAAAGTTATTTGGAGCAGGCTGTTTTATACGGATGAAGTTTTGGGCTTAAGTTCAGACTGAGCTGGCTTTTAATTTCGTTTTAGGTAGTGTCTGGCACAAATTAAACATTCACTAAATGTCATTATCTTTCCCCTTTTCCTGATTCTACCTATCTTTTTTATACCTTAAATCTGCTTTTTGAATTAAAGGAAAAATAAAGTTACCGTCTGTCTTACTGGTTATCAACTTTGGTTAGTAAGATATAAATCTTACTGTCACAGCACTTATATTTTCCTACAGATATACAGTATTTAGCTCTTCCATAGGATAATTGTACTTTCGAGGGCTAACCTGGAAAATTAACCATCATTTCTAACATTTTTCTGTGTGTAAAATAAATGACACAAGCAAACCGTTGGCACATAGCTTGCAAATTTGCTTTCTTCTAGTATTTAATAAATTACTTTGGTAAAGCTAATTGTGGTAAACATGTAGGTTCCCTTTCTAAAACTTATCACTTTATATTATTTATTTTTAAGCAGTTTTTATAGCCCTTAGAACAGCTTTCCTTGTAAATATTTACACTGAAAATTACGATACTAATTAAATTCTAGGAATATATTAACTCAGCTCTCTGTGAGTGGAACCCTTTCTAAAACTTATCACTTTATATTATTTATTTTTAAGCAGTTTTTATAGCCCTTAGAACGGCTTTCCTTGTAAATATTTACACTGAAAATTACGATACTAATTAAATTCTAGGAATATATTAACTCAGCTCTCTGTGAGTGGAACCCTAAATTTGCATTGAATTTGAGGTTGCCTCAACAGTTACGATATGAGCTCAGGGACTTGATTTGTTATTTAATGACGATCTTTTGAACCTGTGGTCTACTTTTTTAATGATTTAATTATTTTGGACTCAGAGTAGTCAGTGCGGGGGTGAAGGCAGCTGCCTGGGGATCAGGTGGGAAGGATCTGGAAGCAGTGGGCAGGGATCTGGTTCCACACACAGCGGTTCAGAGGGGCATCAGAGACCAGAGGCGAGAGGTGGCTTGTACACACCCATCCCTGGGCGGGCAGTCCTGCTGGGTGTCTGCGACTGGCACAAGTGAGCACTGCCCTGCCACCCGAGGCAGGCCTGGCTGCCCGCAGCTGCCACGCTCATGCCCGCAGCACGCCTTCCTCCCTGGCACTGGCCAGCTTGCCCGGCGATCCAGCACCTTGTGAGCCTTGCTGGGTGGCATTAAGTTGGAGGAAGAGTGGAGAGAAATGCTCCTCTGATCATAGCAGATCTGTGAGGCTTTCTGGAATTTGGGGTCCCGTCCTTGTTTCAGTCCTTGTCTTGGGATGGTTTCTCGTCTATATATATGCCCGAGCGGTGGGTCCATCAGTAACAAGTAGTGGGATCCAGGATGAGCAGTTAATGCCACAGTCTGGAAAGTAGTAGCCTGCCGGTTTTATTAACTCACAGACTATTTATAAATATTTGTTTTCTTCCCCCCAGTTTTTAAAAATAAGATTTTTTTAAAAAGTCATTTTTTAGAATTTAGATTTTTTGCTTTGTCTTAAAATAATGTTCCTACCATTCAAGCAGTATATCCCAGGTGCATGTAAACCCAGGGTCCGTTCACCCATTTTTATGAGCTGTCTGGCCTCGGTAGCTATGTGTATGCTACTCTGGACTTGCAGTTTCCTTTTGCCTAAGTTGAGGATCACTATACTAACCTACTGTATATATGAATAAAAGTAATTTGAAAAGTTAAAACTATTGAAGTGTAAGGCCATCTGATTATTTTTTAAAGTGACAGGATTTTTTTCTTACCAGTATAGGCATAGGAGCTGTGAAAGTGATTTTATTGTATTTGCTTGTTTTACTGTGTAATATTATTATATTTATGCTTTCCTCTGCTCACTTTTTGCATTCAGCAGTTGAATATGTAAGCTTATTTCTAACTTGCATTGACTTGCTTTGTGAATATTCATTCTATGATTAATCTGGAGAGAGTGATTTTTTTTTTTTTTCTTTTTAAGGTCAATCAAGTTCTTGGCATAGGAAAGACAGTGTCATCTGACTAACATGTGAAAATAGTCACAAGAACTTGTAAATGCTGGAAACACCACGAAGAATATTTGAAAGTAGTTCACTGGTTTCCTCAGGCTGCCACATTTGTTGTTCTTAACTCTGGGGTGCAATGACTTGTGTAATGTTTTGGTTTTTAAGCTGTACCAAAGGCTCTCTGAGTACATAGAAAAGGCTTCAAAATGTTGTGAATAAGAATAGAAATGAGACACATGTCTGACTGGTTTCTGTTATTTGTGGCCTGGCTCGTCCGAATGGAAACAGTACACGATCGAGTTTGGTCCTTTTGCCCCCGTCACTTAGTCGCCCGCTGGGGACCAAGCCCCTCCCAGGTCGAGGGCCACAGGTCAGTCCGGGCTCCGACGTTCTCATGGGGCAGGCGTGCAGGTGCTGCTTGAGAAAGCAGGGGTGGTGCTCGGCCAAAGAAGAACCTTGTACTGAGACTCTGAAAAACACTACTGACTTCTCAAGTATTTTCTGCCACAGAATTTTCTTCTTCCTGTCACATTGCTGTTTGCTCCTTCAGAGCGATTTCCTTATCCTAGAGAGACTACAAGGTCTTACTGATGCTTCCTAAGCCACAACTCTGCACTTGTCACATATTTTTTTGTTTATCCACCTTTAACAAACTGAAATAATCATTTCCTCACTCATTGTTGAGTGTACTGTTGTATTATCTATTGCTGTCCAGCAGATTATCCCAAAACTTAGCGATTAAAACAACAGTAAACACTGTCTCAGACAGTTTCCCTGGGGTAGGTATCCAGGAGTGGCTTACTGTGGGTGGGTGTGGTTCTGGATGTCACCTGGGCTGTGGTCCGGAGAGTCCACGTCCAAGGTGGCTAGTCCCCATGCCTGGCAAGTTAGTGCTGAGTGTGGCAGGAGGCCTGTTTCTCGCCTCCCAAAGGACACCTGGCTGTACCTAGTGGGAGGAATCCTACAGCAAGCAGGGCAGAAGCCACATCTTTCGTGATGTAGCCTCAGAAGTCACATACTGTCATCACTGCAGTGCCCTGTTGTTTGCACGGGGGCACCCTTCATGTGGGAGGGGGCTACATGAGTGTGGAAACAGCAGGAGATGGGAGTCTTTGGGGTCGTCTTGGGAGCTGGCTGTAACAGCTGTTTGATGTGCCTCTTGTGCATCTTTGTTGTTTCTTGTTTTCAACAGCACTGTGGAATTAGAGTGGGCATTTTATATACAGAGCTTCTTGTGAAAATACACCAGAAGAATTTGAGGAGTGCCTAGTGTCCAAATTGTCAGGATCACAGTGATAGATAAAATTTCATCGATTTAGAGTTTACTGACCTGAGAATTTGTTAATATAGGAAGCTATTTATGGGATTCTTCTTAAGTAACAAATTTAGTATAAACATCATTTGCAAAGGCCTTTTGAATTGGGAAGATGCGTAGATATAAAAGGAAAAATTGCAGATTGTTAGAAAATATTTCTTTGATAATTATGTAAATAAATTTATTCTAAGTCTGTAAATTTCCTGCACTTTATTTCATTGTGCCTTACATTATCTATTTATGTACAGGCATTCCTCACCTGGATTTAAAAATTTTAGTTTTTTAAAGTTCGTCATTAGGAATTTAGGTTTTTCTCCCCATAGGAAAAAATGTTAAATTGTTGTATTCTTTGAATTGAACTTGTGTTCCAAGACTAATCCACAGTTATTTTATGTATCAGAGACTATTTTTGTTTTGGAAGTTAGAAGGAAATACCATTGCAATTTTAATAACGTTTCTCCCCATAGGAAAAAATGTTAAATTGTTGTATTCTTTGAATTGAACTTGTGTTCCAAGGCTAATCCACAGTTATTTTATGTATCAGAGACTATTTTTGTTTTGGAAGTTAGAAGGAAATACCATTGCAATTTTAATAACTAGGAAACCAAAGAACTGCAATTTTTTTCTTTTTAATTTATTTTTTTTAATTTTTATTTTTTTTTTTTTTTTGTCTTTTTGTCTTTTTTCGTGACCGGCAACGGATCGCAACCCTCAGTGTCGCGCCCGTACCGGACTGGGACCGGCAACGGGATCGCAACCCTTGGTGTTGCCCCTGCTCCTCGCTCAGCCAGTGAGCGGCTGGTCTGTATGCAGGATCTGAACCCTCGGCGGGAGCGCCACCGCACTTCCCAAGCAGCGCACTGCAGCAGTGCGCCACCGGGCCGGCCCCTTTAATTTATTTTTTATTAACATATTCATTGTTACAAATAGTACTTATTCTTTATGCCCCTTATCCACCCCCCCACCCCCCCCCAATAACCATAGATTTGTTCTCTCCATCTCATAGATTAACTGTTCCTCTGTTGGTTTGTTACCTAGATGATCTGTCCAGTACTGAGAAGGTGTGATTACGTCCTACCCTATATCATAAATCAGATGCTTCTTCTATTACTCTGGACTGTGCTTTGTGGAGAGAGAAGACCTCTTTTTTTTTTTTTTTTTTTTTTTTTTTTTTTTTTTTTTTTTTTTTTTTTTTTTTTGGTCTATGCCGGTGCCTCATGTCAATGCAGTTGAGAGTCCGGCGTGCCATCTGCATGGTGGCTGTGACTGCTGCTATAGAGACTAGCTGCTTTTGCAGCAGCCATGGCAATTGCAGTGGCTATGGTGGGCTGCCTGCGTGGAAATGGTGTCTTTAGTGTGCTCTTTACCTGGTTGCGGCTGAGTTTGGCTTTCCCCTGCTTCGTGCCTCAGGACCCTGGTGAGGGCCCTGGGGCAGTGGTGGCAGCCTGCCCAGTTGCAGCTGGGTTTGGCTTCTCCCAGCTCCAGACCTCAGTGCCCTGGTAGGGGCCCTGCGGTGGTGGTGGCAGCTTGCCTAGTTGCAGAACTGCAATCTTGAGTAGGAAGAATTATTTTAAATTGGTATTTAAGGGGAAATTTACATAATTTGAGAGAAGGTCTTAGAAATGTATGGGAAATTTTGAAAGAGCACTTTGGATTTCATCTCATTAATTTATTTAAACTGTATGTACAAGGTTACTTGAAAAAGTTTGTGGAAAAAATGGAATTAAAAGAATATGATTTTTCCATGAACTTTTTGCAGATCCCTTGTATATACACAAACATACATTACATATACACAAATGAAGCAAATCCTACTCTCGCCCTCATTCAAGTTTTTTTTGTAATTTTATTTTTTGGTTTTAGGGGTGTTTTTTGGAGGGGTCTGCTAGGAAGTCCTAAAATAGAATGGAGAAAAGACTTTACTGATGTTATCTGGTAGGTCTTAGAAGAGACAGGAGACATGTTGGAGACTAGAGGAGAATGAAACTGGCTGGGTTAATTTCTTTAATTTTCATGAAATAGTTGTTATGCTGTTTTTCTAAATAAAGAATAATAAAATAGAAAATCAATTGATAGGTTGATGCTTAAAAGTTGTAAGTGTAGGATAAGTAATGTCTGGACAAATAAGTTTTACAAATATAGCATGTTGAATAAGATTATAGATATTCTTATGGTTGGTTAGTTCATATAAATTACAATCTTATTTGAGTCAATAGTATTATACTTGAAAATTTGTTTGATTTTAGGTAAAATTTAGCAAAGCATTCATTTATTCTTGAGAATGATCTTTTGTTAGACCTTTTGTGGGTTCATATGCTGCTGTAGGTAAATAAATGTTAGAGAATTCTGTATAGTTAATTATAGTTTGGTATTTTTGGAGTAAATGGGATAAAATCTTATTAGGAAACATTGGAAAATTTTTCATTTATGAGTCTTAACAGAAAATTGGTGAAATGCCTTCTAGAAGCTCAGTCAACTCTTACAACTAGCTTTAGGATGTGTGTTTCTCTAGGTTTCAAGGATTCTTGCTGGATCTTTGAATTTTTATAATTTCTCTTAATTCAATAATATTTCAACTTTTTATCAGATATTTTCAATTTTCCTAACTATTATATGTAGATTTGGGCTCACTGAATTAAATAATGAATCAGAGTCCAAGTACAGTGTTTGAAACAGGAGTTAAAATGAAGCAGTAAGACATGGGTCCTCACTTCAGAATACTTGCAGCTCTCACGTGTAATGTTGAGAAATGGAGATAAAAAGTTTGTAATTGGCTTTTTTAGTGATTGCTTTTTACCAGTAAAATTCTAAGTGTATTTTCCCAAAGTAACCTTAAAAAATTTAATTTAGTTTTGGGTAATATATGTGCCAAATCTAATACTTCCATGTCCCTTGCCCTCCGTGTGTGAGCTGGGCTTTGAAACCTGCAGGAAGATTCTGAATTGGGGAAAGACGTGTGCCTTCAGACAGACAGAGGGTCAGGAAGTCCGGGGCAAGCTTAGTCGGGGGAGGAGAGAGGACGGGTGACTTATTCAGAGAGACCCTAGTGAAATTCTTGAACTCCAGGTTTCTGGAACAGACAGTTAACCATGAGAAGGACGGGGGAGGAGCGAATTCAACTGGCACGAGGTATTGGGCACCACTGGCGATGAGAAGGTGTTGGGGCACCGCCTGTGAGCTGTGGGCAGAGAAGGACTGCAGACCAAAACCCCACGCTTAGTCAAACAGTACGTGTTGAGGGAGAAAAAATAAATGTTTGGAAATGCAAGGAATACCAGCTGTGGACCTGAGATGCTAAAGAACATACTGAAGTATTCTACCAGATGAGACTCGAAGCACAGCATAGTTCTAAAGACAAAAGCAGCAGGTGAGATAGGAAACGAGTGCCGTCCTGTGGGAAACTCGTGAGGTGTTATAAGTACATAAACCCACGCGGATGGGCCAGTAGAAGTCCTTATTATGCTTTTGTGGCCCTTTTCACCGCACTCCACCCCCCACTCCACCCCCTTTACTGTCATTTCAGTGGATTTTTAGGAAGAACGTGAGGTAAAATCATGTGCTCAGTCTAACATCTTGATTTGGAAAAGTGTTTCTAAGATGCTGTACTTCTTACCACAGAAGGTTGGTGTGAAAAATCGTTGATCAGCAACAGAAATGGGCTATGGTAGATTCAAACAACAAAGGAATTCACTGACAGGACCCAGTGGCTCTGAAGATCCTTGGGAGGGCTGGAGACTCCCACTGTGTTGACTGGCTAGAATTGTGCAAAGTTGACTTCATACTGACAGTACTGTATCTTCATTTAGAAGTAAATTGCCTTTCTCTTCTATTTTCAAATATAGGTTATATATTTGGGGAGAACTCCAGAAGAAGCATATAGAATATTAATCTTTGGAGATATATCCTATATGCCTTTCAGGTAAATATAAGTATGATGTGGTAGTTCATTTATTCATTTAATCAGACCCTTACCAGAAATGTCATGGTAGTTGTTTCTGAAAAAAGAAGTCTGGTAAATATTCATTTTGACGTGCTTGCAAATAACACCCATCTAAGTTTCCTGACAGTGACACTGCTGACATTTTGTCATGGGGGGCTATCTTTTGCACTGTGGGATGTTTTGCAGCATCCCTGGCCTCTGTGCACTAATGCCAGTGGCATTCCAATCCTAATTGTCAAAACCCAGAATACCTCCAGATGTTGCCATATGTCCCCAGAAGTGGCAGGGATGGCAAGCAAAATCTCCCCTGGATGAGAGCCACTGCCATTGATGAGAACTAAGCTTTGAAACCAGGTGAGAGTCCTGGAGTTACGGTACTCACCATGACCACTGAGGAGTCAAGGGATAAGTTGTCCCAATAATCAGGAGTTGCTTTCTGGAGCAGAAACTAAGGCCATAGCCAGCAGAACTAGTGGGTGAGGTTGCTGCTGTTGTACCACAGCCAGAAAAGCTAGTCAGGTAGCAGACAGCAGTGTCCTCACACGGGTGGATGGCCTCCTCCTTTCAAACTTGCCCATGCGATGGTGCTGAACGTATTTTAAGGCCATAGCCAGCAGAACTAGTGGGTGAGGTTGCTGCTGTTGTACCACAGCCAGAAAAGCCAGTCAGGTAGCAGACAGCAGTGTCCTCACACGGGTGGATGGCCTCCTCCTTTCAAACTTGCCCATGCGATGGTGCTGAACGTATTTAAAAAAAAACTTGTATTGTTTATCTTTAAATCAAATTAAGTCCTAAAAGTATCTCTCCTGTTTATCAAGATCTTAGCTCAGCTGTATAATCTAAATATTTGTGTGGTGCTTAATGGGTAATAAATGTGTGAAATAATTTTGCTCCTTACATACTTTATAGATAATTTCAAATACTGCATTGTTCTTCCATTCACAAATTTAGTTCACTGTTTTAGGATTGTTGCATTTATCTTGAGTGCCTAATTTTGAAGGTATGGCCTTGCCTTTAAAAACTTAAGGTTGTGAATCTGACTTCATTGCGTATGAGCTTTGGGATGGGCCTTCCTAACCACTGGAAGAATCTCTTCCTACAGTGACGGCCTTGTCCTACAGAACTCTGCTTTATAATGGTGATCTTTTATAATGCCATTCTTACAGTTTACAACACAAGTTCCTGAAGCAGGAATCAGCTCACACACTTCACATACTCCAAGTAAGGATCCATGGGACCTTGCTGATGTGAAAAAAGAAGTTGAGTTAATTTAAGTACCAGTGCCAAAAACCAAATAAACGTTGCTTACTGCCATTCCTGTGTTTAAAATTATTAAAGTTTGGCACTGAGAAGTGAAGTTAGTTACCTCTTGTCCCAGGAGCACCAGTCAGTAATTCTCTAAAAAGCAGGACTTAGCTAGAAACAGTTCAGGTTTGTGAAATTTGAATCTTCTCAGTCATTCATACCAGATACTTATTATCTAACACAGTGTTTCTCAGAGTGTGGCCTGCGAGCTGGTGCCAGTCTGTGAGTTTTTGTTACCGGCCTGTGATGAGATAAATACAGAAATTGAGAGCAAGATTTTAGAGACATTTGTAGAGTAATTTTATGTCTGTAGAATCAAATAATAGAAGAATTTGGGCATGTATTTTTTTCTCCTAATTCACTTTATTTACCAAGATAAGATTATTGCATTATTGTGAGTATTTAACAGTACAATACTATCGTATTATTGTATTTCATATTTATTATATTTTACAAAAGTATCAGCCGATGATGGACTTAAAATTTTTGAATTTGGTGCATCATCACATCTTACTGTTCTTTCTATCTTAATAATTAGAAAATAGAACAATCAGAATTTATAAAGCCTGATTTTATTTTGATAGAAATTACATTGTATTTTTATCCTTGCCATTTCAAGTGCATAGAATAAATATAACTAAAAAAGTATTGCTAACAAGAGGTTGTACAATAATAGCATTCATTGGGCCGGCCCTTGGCTCACTTGGGAGAGCATGGTGCTGACAACACCAAGTCAAGGGTTAAGATCCCCATACTGGTCATCTTTTAAAAAAAAAAAAAAGAATAGCATTCATTTACAGTAAATAGTTTAGTTTCCATATCAATATTGGATTAAATTCAGTTCAACTTAGAATTCTTTAACCACTGAGTTTAAAAGTAGAAAAGCATGCATATGCTTTTATGCATGTCTATACTTGTACAAAAGAATATACGTATACATATGTCTCTCTCTCTCTCTCTCTCTCTCTCTCTCTCTCTCTCATATATATATATATATATATATATGTATAGTTGGCTCTTGAGCATCTCAGGTTTGAAATGTGCAGACCTACTTATATGCAGATTTTTTAAAATAAATATATTGGAAAATTTTAAATAAGTAGCCTACTCTTAAAATTTTAAGTAAGTAGGCTGTATTAGTCCGTTTCTGTTGCTTATAACAAAATACATGCAATTGGCTAATATATAAAGAAAACTAAATTTATTGCTTACAGTTTTGGAGGCTGGGAAGTCCAAAGTCCAGGGAACACATTTGGTGAAGGCCTTGGTGGTGGCAGCAGGGACCCAGGGATCTCACATGGCGGAATGGTGGAGCGGAGGAAGAGAGACTCTCCTTTTAAAGCCTTCAGAACCACACACCTGACCACCATAATTAATCCTTTCACTATGGCGTGGTCCTATGATCTGATCACCTCTTCAGGGCCCCACCTTTCAGTCACCATAATGGGACGTCCTGCCCTCAACAGTTACAGTGGGAATTAAGCTTCTAATATATGAACTTTGGGGGACACAATTCAGTCAGTCCACATGTAGGCTATTAGTAGTTAAGTAGTTAACTTTTGGGGGAGTCAAAAGTTATGCCTGGATTTTCATTTGCACAGGGGCAGCACCCCTAACCCCACGTTGTTCAAGGGTTAACTGTATGTATAGTATCATCACATGTATGTTATTGAATTATATGAAATATTTTTCTGCCTGTCTAAATGAGAAAAACAGTGTAAAATATAGTTTAACATTTTCTTGATACCTTACACTGAGGCTTATTTTTATGAACAGCATATATTGCTGTTCTTTGGTGTTATCTGTTAGAATACTGTTTGCTGCTTAGTTTATTTTTTTGGCTTCTGCTTTCTTTTTCTTGCTAGTGTTGTTAATGGCTTGGCTATTGACTTCAAAGGGGAGTTTGGCTCTCAGCCCTCCTACGTATGTTTCTGTGGTCCTTCACCAGTTTGAGCCTTGGTCTCCTAGTCTGTAAATGGCAATGATAACATGAGGGTACTTCAAAAAGTTCATGGAAAGATGCGTATTATCTTTGAGTTATATTTTTCCACAAACTTTTGAAGTACCTCATTATATCTACCTAAAGGGATTGTGAGGATTAAGGGACATCCTGCATGTAAAACACTTGGCATAGTGTCTGGCCCTTAGCTGACATTTGTTGAATATTAACCCCCCACCCCCAGCCTAAAGTCAGTGTATAAGTTATACAGTTTTAAAAACCACTAATCTTAAGAGCATAGTGCAGTGAAGGTTTATGTATATACATGTAACTAGCACACACAGCTAAGATGCAAAACACTGCCTTCATCCAGAAGATTCCTGCCTACCTCTTTCCAGCCAGTCCCCACCCCCGCTGACCCCTGCGGTGACGTCCACCACTGTCAGTCAGTGTTGCTGGCCTTTGAACTTGGTGTAACTGGAATCACACACTGTGTGTGTTGGGGAGCTGGGCTCTGGCATTTTAAGTACGTAGTATCTGTGAGGTTCATCCGTGTAGTGGCAGGTATCAGAAGTTCATCCTTTTCTATTGCGTTTATAGCATTTCGTTCTGGGATTATACCACAATTTATTTGTCCATTGTCCTTTTGGTGGATATTTGGGTCATTTGCAGTTTTTGGCTATTGTGATTACAAGCTGTTATGAAAGCTGCCGTTTTTTAAAACTAATATTTGACATGGTTTTGTAGTTTCTAAGCAACACCCTTTTATTGATTCTCATCTGTTTTTCCAAGTTTGCTAAATGATCTTACTGTCAAGGATTTTCTCCCCTCACAAAGGCCTATTCCCAGATTTAGAGCTGCTGTTCTGCCTCTTTGAAGAAACCTGATTACTGGGGTGGGAAGAAGGAGGCGTGGGTGGCTTTAAAACTGGAGGTGTTAATGAAATAAACATGAGTGAATGAAGAAAGACCCGCGCTGTCTGTTCAGACAGTGTGATGTATAAGGCAGGACTCGACTGAAGCCCCTACTAAACCTTGTTGAATTACCACTGTCAAGAGCAGGGCGTGGCCCAAGTAGATTCTCAAAAAAATGCATTGAATAAATGCATTAAATTGTCATAAATACTGAATCAACATGCTTTTAGCTTCATTCGAAAAAAATTATCAGTAAGTTAAGAAGATAATAGTATTTAACTGAGGAGACATGGTTAAAATCATCGGGATGCAATTTGAGAGTTTACTGTATTTCCATTGATAATTCTGATTTGGTTTGGGCTAAAATATTTTGTTTTCCTGCCTTAGTTCCTCTATCTAAAAACATTTCCTATAACATAAAAAAACTATTTCTACAGAACAAGTATTTGTGCTGATTCTTTAGGTCAGTGGTTCATAAACTTGAACATATATCACAGTCACCTGGAACACCTGCTAAAACACAGATTACCTAGCCCTGTCCCTAGAACTATTAATTCAGTAGGTGTGGGTGGCTCCTGAGCATTCTAGCAAGTTGGGGTGATCCTGATGCTGTGACCTAGGGGCCACACTCTGAGAACCACTGCTCAGGCCATTTTGTTTTTTCCATTCTGAATATTGCCAGTGGGGTATTGGTGAAATCGCTGTCTTCTAGGTTGGATAGAGAAAGAGACCTTTTCTAGCTTTTAGAAGAGAAGTATTTAAATTCAGAATTTTACAGAACGAAAACAGCACCTTGTAAGACCTTGCGTTCAGTCCTCCTGAGGCTCCAAAGCGTAACCAGTTCAGTCAGTAGCGTCTAAGACTGTTTTAGCTTAAATGTTGCTCTAATTATATAGTCTCAACTCTTAAGGTTTGGGCAAGAATGAAATGTTAAAAATTTGCACTTTAGTTTTTCGGGTAAGAAATATTAGTGTAAAAACCCAGCTGAGGCAGGCAGTTCATGGTGGCTGCAGTAGCAACCTTGCTCCCCCTGTGAACAAGTGAGTCCTGCTCAGGTAGGCACAGTTGTGTGGCATGCCTAGCATGATCGTAATCAAATTAATTTTTATCTTGCCTAATTCCAAAAATTTTCATCTTGTAGTGGCTTGAGATAGCCACAAAGGAGAAGCAGGTAGGGGTGGGGAGGTGTTGTATTTTTATATCAAAATCTTACCTGATATAAAGGGATTTGTAATAAGATTACTGATACATGTTAATGTAGTGTTTGCGTGGAGTCGTCTGTAAAGTACTTTAAGTACTTTCCCAAAGGTGAAGAGATTCTGCCAAAAGTAGTTGATTCCTCGTAGTTCCTATGGTTTTATTGGTATTATCGTCTCTTAAGAATCAGAAAGAAGTTACCTAGTTATATTGTTAAAAGTGTTGCATAATGATAGCAACAGAGCACAAAGATGTTGCACCTAGTATTTCACATATCACCTTTGATTTCTCAATATTTTTTTTCTACTTTGGTGGAGATACACACACGTGCGCGCGTTTGCAGACTTAGACACTCATACGCATATGCGTATATACAGAATCAGAAAGCAATCTATCCTGGTCACTGTTTGATACGACATTTTCTAGTTTAAAGAAAAAATTCAAATGCCTTGTCCTTTTGGGAGGAAGGGTAGTAGGTATTACTGATTAGCTGAATTCAGGAAGGAAGCTCAGCTACCAAAGCCAAAATGATCCGGAGAGATCATTTGAAAGTTAGGAAGTGGTCATATTGATCAGGCCTGTAAAACAGTACCTATTGGGATAGGTGGAAATTGTAATGAAATTTATAACTGACTTAACCTCTATTTGAAAACCAAGGTTTTTTTGATTTTTTGTTTTTGAGAGTTGTTCTGAGTATGTGTTTGATTTTAAATTTTTGTCAGCTTTGTCTTAAGTGCACTACAGAAAATTAAATTAACTGAACCACGTATTTCAATGCATTTGGAATTTCAGAGATGCTGCCTATGGAAGCTGCAGTTTCTACATTACACTTCTCGACTGTTTTCACGCAGTAAAGAAGGTAAGTGACAGTGCAGTGTTGGAGAACGGAAGTACAGTCCAAGGAAGTCTAAGCCTTCTTCCCCAAAGATTTGTTTGTTGGAATTTCTTCCAAGATGTGAATGATTACAGTTATTTCATTTCCCAACTAATGTTAGAATGACACTAAAGCAGGAAGTAGCTTATTCTGAATTTCTGAGTCTTTCTGTGGATGAGATGGGGGGAAAGCCACTTAAAAAACAGGCGACTATAAGAGATAGTTACGAAATTAGGTTTTAGATCCAGGACTGATTTTGAGTGTGTTATGATTTAAAAGAAAAACAAAATAAATAGATTCCTGGTTTCCAGGTTCCCTTTGATTTATGTATTTCATGGGTCTGATTCCCACCCGTACTGTTTACAGCAGGCATCTCTGTGCCACAGTAGTTGTCATGTACTTCATTTTTGGTTTTTTAGGCATTCAGTTTCTAGTTCAACAGAATTTGGATAGCCAATTAGTTTGTTACCAGGTTTTATATAAAACTAAGTGGGTCAAAGACAGTGCTGCTGTCTTGACTCTCAGGGACACCCTTCACATCTCATTCTAAGTGAGTAGGTCCCCTGGGCGATGCTGCAGGCCCTGGTGGTGACTCCCAGTCCCTCAGGCATGTTTCTTGAAGGTCAGAGCAGCATTAGAAACTAGAATTGTAAATAAGTAGCACATGGGTCAAATAAGCCTTCACCAATATCTCGAGTTTTATATGACTTGTGTTTTCAGAGGCAAAAGGAACCCAGGTTTATTTAGTGAAACTCTCATATTATGAAATACCGGCTTTCTGGAAATTTTGACAGAAATTTTGTGAATTAAAATGAGAGGACCAATTAGTATGCAAATTCAGAGACTCATTAGTATGCCATTTTTCCTATGCTAGGCAATGAGGTATGGGGACTTAATTTGGCTTTGAGTCCAGTGACTCTGGGATATGAGGCTGACACTGAGGTAGTTGCCGGCAGCTCGGAGGCAGGTACTAGGCAGAGGGGGACATCAGAGACAGAAGGACAGTAGTTGTGAGTGGCATCTTCCAGTTGTAGTCCCTGCCAGATAGGCCCCAGGAATGGCTAATGTGGGTAGGCGTGCTCACGTTTAAAAAGAGAAAAGCTCTGAGGGGCTTGGGAATGGTTCACTCTCACATTGTGTAGCAGTTACTGGGTTTTTACCAGGCATTGCACCCAAAATCTAATTAGCTGGTATTATAGGTCAAAGACTGTTTTTTTCACACTATATTAAGTTTTATTTAAGGGTCAACAGCTTCTTATTTTCAATTTAAACATGTTTTATTTGTGACTGATTTTGACTATTGCATAAATGAAACATTTATAAATGTAATTATGTGTTAATGTTAGTGCTGTCTGCTTCCAGTAGGATCACCTTTTGAAATTCAGAGGATAATAGGAGTTGCCTGTAAACTATGTTTTATTGTGTCATTCTGTTAGGGATGTCTCTGGTCCAAATATCATGAAATATATTGAGTATTTTGAATTCTAGGAAGTAAAATTTATTACAGATTTGGTCTTGGAATTAGTGTCTAACTATATTTTATAAAATGAGGACTTTTTAGTTGGTATTCTAGCCTTATTTTACATTTATATTTCAGTAGTTTAAATTTTGAAAACCGGGTTTACAAGAATCCCCCTTTTGAACCAAGAATGCGATCAAGAGTTCTTGCTTCTGTCTTGTGTCGCTTAGTGGTCAGTGAGCCCTTCCCAGGGGGCAAGAATCCCCCTTTTGAACCAAGAATGCGATCAAGAGTTCTTGCTTCTGTCTTGTGTCGCTCAGTGGTCAGTGAGCCCTTCCCAGGGGGGAGCCCTTCCCAGGAGAAGCCTTCCCAGGGGAGCCCTTTGCAGGGGCCGCTGGTTCTCAGTTCACCCTTGTCTCAGAAAGTGCATGCCCTGTTTATTTCTCTCAGTGTGCTGTACTGCAACTTACTGCAACTCAAGAGTGAAGCTACAGGATAGGACAGAGCATTTTACGTTTTTTTCTTACTGAAAGAAGAATTTGTTTCCCTCAAAAATTTGAATTTTAGTGTTTTTGATGTCTGGGTTGTCTTTAATGTAAGGAGCATGGATCTCTTAATTCAGAAGATTTTGAAAGTGAAGATATTTATGAAGTGTGTGGGTTTTGTTTGGGATAAACTAGCGCATGGTTTCTTTCCTCTTTATTATTTATTTAGAGATGACTGGGTTGTGCATTGTATTTGAATCCTAAACTTCTGAGTCTTCAACCATGGGCAGTGTTGGTCTAGTAAGTTAGTAAGATTATTTTGAAGATATGATTATTTAACTGTGCATGGGCAGGGTGATTGGGAATGAAAATAAAATAATCAAATCTTATTAAATATTTTTATAATTATTTTCTAGATAATGGAAGCTTTTAAAAGGTACAGCCCACTTCCTTTAAAAACTGTTCAATAGAAAGTAATCCAGATATAATAATACTTTCCTGGGGTGCCTCCTGATATTTGTTATTAGGAAATTGGGTAGGAAATTGTTTCATTATTTGCATCTTTGTGCTTAAAGGCTTTCTTTTGGGTTGTAGGCAATGCAGTATGGCTTCCTTGACTTCAACTCTTTTAGCCTTGATGAGTATGAACACTATGAAGTAAGTTTTCAAGGGTAATGTTTCCTAACCCTTTCCCCTCCCCCCAGCTTTATTGAGGTATAATTGACAGATACTGCATATATTTGAAGTGTACAAAGTAATGTTTCGATGTATGTGTACATTCTGAGCTGATGACCACAGTCAAGCTAATGAACACATCTGTCAGCTCCCAGTTGCCTTTTTTAATGTGTGTGGTGAGAACACTTAAGATTTCCTCTCTAGCAAATTTCAAGTACAATGTAGAATGCATATATTAGATCCCTGGGACTTCCTCACCTTATACCTGAAAGTGTACTCTTCAACCAAAATTCCGTCAGATTCACCTTGTTTTTAACTCTTTTATTCATCTATTTTACTTACAGAAGTAATATTCTTTTCTTTTCTTTTTTTTTTTAAGTAAAATCAAACAAACTAGGTGTGTACAAAGTAACAAAAAGTCACTTCTTCCCTTATCCCCATTTCTCCAGTCCGAATTTTTTTTTTTGTCTTTTGTCTTTTTTCCATGTCCGGCAACGGATCGCAACCCTCAGTGTTGCCCCCGTACCGGACCGGGGACCGGCAACGGGATTGCAAACCTCGGCGTTGCTCCCGCGCCTCACTCAGCCAGTGAGCGGGAACCGGTCTGTATGTGGGATCCGAACCCTCGGGCGGGAGCGCCTGCCGCGCTTCCCAAGCGGCGCACTTATCCAGTGCGCCACCGGGCCGGCCCCACCAGTCCAAATTCTTAGTGGTGGTTTTTGTATTTGATATGTGTGCATCTTTGCATTTTTCATCATGTTTAGTTTAAGTATTTATTTTTTAGTATTGATGACTTTCATACGGTGGTTAAGTTGGATAATGTTTGTAAAACCCTTAGCATAGGGTATGATGAGATCAGTAGTCATAATACATCTAATTATCTCTGGAAAATATCTTTGTTTATATAAGTCAGGACAGTTCTGGTTGCAAATTATGGAAAGTAAACACGAATGGCCTAAACAAAAAAGAAAAATTATTGGATTGCATAAATTAAAGAGTCCAGGAGCAGGTGTGGCTTCAAGCATGACCCCATTCAGTTGCTCAAATACTTACCAGAAATTGGACTGGGGGCGCTGCTCTGGCCAGACTTCAGTCTCCAGCTGTGCATGTAGCTGTGATTCTGGGTTCAGCCCTATCAAACCATCCAGACAAAAAATTTTAAGAAGGTGGGAGTGGGCACAGTCCAGGCAGGGAAAACCCCAAGTGTCTTGTATTTTATTTTAAAGAATAAATAATTTAATTCTACAGTTTCATCCTCCAAATAGATAATGAGGAAGATGCTATGCTGAAGGCCTTTTTCAGCCAACAGTACTTGTAGACTCTTGTCTTTTTTATTCCACTACAGTTAACTTGAGCAGACTGTCTAATTGTGGAGGGTGATTCCTCAGACAGCACTTTGCGCAGCAGGATCTTGACGCCTAGATAACTATTTTTTCATAATCAGTTTCTAAAGTAACTTATTTTAATGAGCTCTTAAGTATAACTGCACTATTTTATTGATGTATTAGGCTAATGATGATCACTTGTTACTGTGATGTACCAAAGATGTAAAAGCCTATTGTATCTTTACTTCTCTGTAATTACAATCCATTTCTAAAATACAATATGTGTTTAACTACCATCTTAACTAGTAATTAACAAATAACTAAATTATTAACACCTTTTTTTGTCCTTGTTTCTAAAATTAAACATTAAAAGCAAAACCAATAAAAGCGCCCTGTGGCGCTTGGTCCTTCAGCGTGTGCCTTTGTGTGTTATTACTGAGGAGGAATACAGGCACTAGCTAGCTCCCCTCTCATCACTGAAGAAATCAGGGCTGTGAGCTGGCAGGCTAGCAGGCTCACACCCAGAACTGTTTTTACGTTCAGTGAAACTGCATTGAGACACAGGGAACTGGTTAGGTAGGTAGCCACAGGCCCATTTTGTTTAGTTTTGTATACGGTGTATTTGGAAATTTGGGCTTAGTGTCTTTCATTGATTCCACAATGCCTTTTTTTTACTATTTTAACTTCTTCAAATTCAGGATGCATCTTAATAATCTATGATGTCAGCAATTCAATGAAATCTGGTTGTTGCCGGCATCTTATTACAAACGTCAGATTTCCGGTTTCACTTCAAAATGAGAACATCTGGCAACATTTCTCTTCATCCTGCTTAGGCCTTTTATTATGGAACATGGGCTCACCAATTCCCACTGTTGACAACTAAATAAACCGGTTTGGTTAGTTACCTCCCTGTCCCCTCTAGATGTATAAGAAACTCATAGTTTATTTCTTACTCATTCTTAGGTACGTATATAATCACCCCAATTGCAAAGCTAATTTATCTGTATTTTTTTTGTGTGTGTGCTAAAATATATATAACGTAAGGTTTGACATTTTAACCATCTTTAAATGTACGGTTGCATGGAATTAATCTCATTCTCGATGCTATGTGACCATGACCTCCATCTATTTCCAAAACGTTTTTGTCATTTTAAACATAAACTCTATATCCATTAAGCAGTAACTTACCCCAGTTTCTGGTAACCTCTAATCTACTGTCTCTGAAAATATTTTTTCTTTTTAATTTGCTTTCTTAATTGACCTATGATAATTATGTATGTTTATGGAGTACAATGTGATATTCGGGCACATTTATACAGCGTGCTATGATCATATAATTTATCTTTTTATCACTAGTTCTCACCTTCTCCACTACCAGATGTCTCCTACTTCCTGCTTACAAGTCTCTGTTACCTGTTTCATTAAAAGATATGTTTATATTGTTGTTAAATCTGAACTATATTTTTGCTACAATAATTGTGATGGTAACTCAATCCAAAGGACTTAGTAACAGGAAGTAACATTTTACATATCAGTTTATATTCATTTTTTTTGTAGAGACATATTGGTGATCTCAGTATACTTGTAATTTTGAATTTCCTGTTGGATTTAGTGACATTTTTGATTGGGTCTCTTATTAAATAGTTAGAAAAATGATAGAAATGTGTGTCTCTATAAATAAGTAAGTAATTTCTTGTTGAGTTCAGTTGGGACATTGAATTACTGGGCATATGCCCCAAGGAATGGAAATCATGATGTCAAAGGGACACCTGCACTCCCATGTTTATTGCAGCTCTATTTACAGTAGCCAAGAGTTGGAGTCAACCTAAATATTCATCAAGAGATGACTGGATAAGGAAAATGTGGTATATATACACAATGGAATACTACTCTGCCTTAAACAGGAATGAAATTCTGCCATTCACAGCAACATGGATGAGCCTGGAGAAAATTATGTTAAGTGAAATAAGCCAGGCACAGAAAGAGAAATACCTGCACGTCCTCATTAATAAATGGGAACTGCAAGAAAGAAAAGAAAGAGAGACAGAGAAAGGAAGAAAGAAAGAATCGTAATAATATGTTAAACTTTCAAAATAAGAAGAGAACAGAACTGTGGTTATTGGGGGTAAGGGAGGAGGGAGGTTGGTGAGACATGAGTAAATGGTAACTAAGATTGATTATATTTTATAAACATGAGGTTATACTAATTATCCTGATTTGATCACCACATATTATACATGTGTATTGATATTCAATTCTGTACTGCACAAATATATATAATCGATTATCTTTCATTTAAAAATGTCAAAAAATAATAGTAAGTAAGTAAATATTGAGAAGCCAGGAACCTGAATAAATGTTTTTTTTTCCTTTGTTCAAGGAGTCAAGATTGCTTATGTTGGAAATCATTTAGTCATTCAGAAAAATAGGGAAGTTTACAGTTCCCTCATGCTAGATAAGTTTGCTTTCTTATTAGTTAGTAGCAAGTATAATGAGAATTTATTCAGATAAAATAGCCAAAGTTCCTTAGATAAAATAACCAAGTGCTTAGTGTATTTTATTTTAGATATCAGCAGTCAGCTCTATTTTCCAGGGGCTGACTATTCTAGCAAAGAAATATTGTTAAAAGAAAGCGATTAGGACCAGGAGAAGTTATTCCCTTAGAGTACTTATAGTAGGGCACATTTTAGACTTCCTGTCTCATGGTCATTTATAAACAGCTTTTGTGCTAAAGCAGGTGGATCTGAAGTCCCTCAGAGACTCAGTATTGATAAGGGAGGTGGAGAGGAAATTAAGTCTAAAAATTAAAAATGAATTGTGCTGGTCTTCCCTTTGCAGAAAGCAGAAAATGGAGATTTAAATTGGATAATACCAGACCGATTTATTGCCTTCTGTGGACCTCATACAAGATCCAGACTTGAAAGTGGTATGTGAAATTATGGGACCGGTATAACTTTGCTATTGAAAGTATCCTCCTGCATTTTATTTTGAAAGAGGCCAAAGGGTTAAAAAAAGCTTGACTAAGTCTTAATTATTTAAGCATACTCGGTCATTTCAGTCCATCATTCTGCCTGGATTTTAACTTCTTAAAAAAATTTTATTTCTTATAAACAAATTGGTATTCAGAGTCTAGTCCACATCCTATTTCTACCCAGTTACAGGAAAAGCTTGCTCATCACTTTCCTTCTGCATTTTACGAGGCCTGGTGCATTTCTTTCTGCAGGTTACCACCAGCACTCTCCTGAGACTTATATCCCCTACTTTAAGAATCACCATGTTACTACCATTATTCGCCTGAATAAAAGGATGTACGATGCTAAGCGCTTTACGGAGGCCGGTTTTGATCACCACGACCTTTTCTTTGCGGATGGCAGCACCCCTACCGATGCCATTGTCCAAGAATTTTTGGATATTTGTGAAAATGCTGAGGGTGTCATTGCAGTACATTGTAAAGGTGTGTTTTTAGGGTTGGTTAAAGAATGGTATACATGTAAAATATATTTGTAGAAACATACCACACTCATTTAGATCATATGCCAGGACGCTTGAAGCTGCCTTTATTTTTAAAAGAATGCTTTTAAAACCCTAATTTTATATGAAAAGTATAGTGAAGAGAATTGTTATTTTTATAAGTAACGCTACAAAAGCTTATCACTTTGAAATATGTTCATTTATTCATCAACTATCTATTGGGTGCCTACTGTATGGTAAGTTCTAGGATATGTGAATGATTAGAGCAGACTCTAAAAGCTTATCTTTTTTTGAGGCTATACTCTAAAAAATTGCTGTTTTCAGCAGCTATAAAGTGGCTGGCATTTAATAAGTGTTTTTTGAATGAATGAGTAACCATGCCACCATCTACACTGTATGAATGCAATAAGATTTATTTAACTCTTCTCTTGTTAGATAGATAGTTAAGAAAACAAGGAATATATTCCTATTTGAAGGGAAAACGAATCATCAGAAATTGTTCTGGAGAAAGAGCAGATGGTGGACTTACTAGACAAAAAATTTAAAATAACTGTCTTAAGGATGCTCAGAGAGTTAAAAGAAAACATAGAAAAAGTTACATCAGAAATTGTTCTGGAGAAAGAGCAGATGGTGGACTTACTAGACAAAAAATTTAAAATAGCTGTCTTAAGGATGCTCAGAGAGTTAAAAGAAAACATAGAAAAAGTTAAAAAAAATGGTGTATGAACAAAATGGAAATATCAGTAATAGGGTAAAAAAATATAAAAAGGACCCCAAAAGAAATTCTGGGAATGAAATGTACAATAACTGAAATGAAAAATTTACTGGAGGGATTCAGAAGCTGATTTGAGCAGGCAGAAGAAAGAACCTGTGAGTGTGATGATTAGGACCATTAAAAATTTATCAAGTCTGAGGAACAGAAAGAAAAAAGATTGGAGAGAAATGAACAGAACCTAAGGTACTTCTGGAACACAAACAGTGTGATGATTAGGACCATTAAAAATTTATCAAGTCTGAGGAACAGAAAGAAAAAAGATTGAAGAGAAATGAACAGAACCTAAGGTACTTCTGGAACACAAACATCAACATACACGGATTGTGGAGTTTCAGAAGAACAGAGAGGAGCAGACAAATTATTTGGCTGTAAACTTCCTAGATTTATTGAAAACATGAATATAAACATCTAGGAAGCTCAAAAAACTCCAAGCAGGATGAACTCAGAGACTCACGCAAAGACGCAATGTGATCGAACTGTGTGAAGCCAGAGACAAAGAGTCTTGAAAGCAGTGAGAGAAAAGTAACATCACATGCAAGGGATACCGCTAAGATTATCAGCAGATTTCCTGTCCGAAACCTTGGAGGCCAGAAGGCAGTGGGTTGATGTATTCAAAGTGCTGAAGAAAAAAACCCTGTCAACCAATTATCCTATATCTGGCAAAACTTTCTCAAAAATAAGGGTGAAATTAAGACATTCCCAGATAATTGAACACTGAGGGAGTTTGTTAGCGCTTGACCTGTTCTGCAAAAATTGCTAAAGGGTGTCCTTTAGATTGAAATGAAAAGACACTAGACAGGAACTCAAAGCTGTATGAAGAAGTAAAGATGTCTGGTAAAGTTAAGTACATGGATAATTATGAAGGCTAGTTTTATAATTTATAACTTGTAAAATAAAGAGTAGAAAAATAATACAGAAAACCAGTAAAACCAAGGGTTGGTCTTCAAAAAGATTAATACAATTGACAAACATTTAGCTAGATTGATGAAGGAAAAAAGAGAAGACTTAAATTTCTAAATTTAGAAATGAAAGTGGGGACATTATACTGATTCTACAGAAATAAAAAAAGGACAGTATGAGAGTATTGTGAACAATTGGAGGGCAACAAATTGGATAATCTTGATGAAATGGACAAATTCTTAGAAACACAAAACCCACGAAGACGGGATCATGAAAAAATAGAAAATCTGAATAGATCCCTAACTAGTCAGGAGAATGAATCAGTAATCCAAAACTTCCTGACAAAGCAAAACCCTGGACCTGATGGCATCACTGGTGAATTCTTTCAAACACTTAAAGAAGGGCTAACACCAGTCCTTCTCAAATTGTTTCAAAAAACTGAAGAGAACAGAAAACTTTCTAACTCATAAGGCCAACATGCCTGTGATATCCAAGGACAAAGACAGTATAAGAAAAGTACAGGCCATTGACCTTTATACAAACTTTGATGTGAAAATCCTGAACAAGTACTGGCAAACCTATCTCAGCAGTATATTAAAAGGATTATACACCATGACCAAGTGGGATTTATACCAGGATTACAAGGGAGGTTCAACATATGAAAACCAGTCAGTGTAATGCACCATCTTAACAGAATGAAGGACAGAAACCATAATATCATCTCAAGTAATGCAGAAAAAGCACTTGACAGAATTCAATACTCTTTTGTGGTAAAAACACTCAACAAACTAAGAATAGAAGGAAACTACCTCAACATAGTAAAAGCTGTATATGAAAAGCCAGTAGCTAACATCATACTCCACGGTGAAAGACTGAAACCTTTTCTTCTAAGATCAGGAATGAAAAAAGGATGTTCAGTTTTGCAACTTACATTCAACATAGTATTGAAAGTTCTAGCCAGAGCAATTCAGCAGAAAAAAAAAGAATAAATAAATAAATAACAAAAGGCATTCAAAGTGGAAAGAAAGAAGTAAAATGATCTCTGTTCAGATGATATGATTTATGTAGAAAACCCTGAAAATTTCACCAAAAATCCCCCATACCTGTTAGAACTAATAAGTAAATTCAGTGAAGTAGCAGGATACAAAATGAACAGGCAAAAAATCAGTTGTGTTTCTGGGCCCTAAAAATGAACAATCTGAAAAAGGAATTAAGAAAACAATTCCATTTACAATAGTATCAGAAAGAATGAAATACTTAGGAATTAACCAAGGAAATGGAAGACTCATACACAACATTTTTGAAAGATATTAAGGAAGGTATGAATGGAAGGGCATCACATATTTGTAGACTGATTGATTTAATATTGTTAACATGTCAGTACTCTCCAAAGGTTTGTACAGATTCAGTGCAATCCCTATTAAAATCCCAACAATGTTTTTTACCAAAATAGATAAATTCATTCTAAAATCCACATGGAATCTTAAGGGGTGCTGAATAACCAAAACAATCTTGAAAAAGAACAAGGTTGGAGGAATCACACTTCCTCATTTTAAAACTTAGTAAAAAAAAAAGTAAGACTTAATACAAAGCTACACCAAACAAGACACTGTGGTACTTACTGGCATAAAGACACACATATAGACCAATGGAATAGATATTCACATATATGGTCAAATGAGTTTCAACAAAGGTGCCAAAACCTGGGCCGGCCCGGTGGCACACTGGATAGTGCGCCGCTTGGGAAGCGCGGCGGCGCTCCCGTCCGAGGGTTCGGATCCCACATACAGACCGGTTCCCGCTCACTGGCTGAGCGAGGCACGGGAGCAACACCGAGGGTTGCAATCCCGTTGCCGGTCCCCGGTCCGGTACGGGGGCAACACTGAGGGTTGCGATCCGTTGCCGGACAAAAAAAAAAAAAAAAAAAAAAAAAAAAAAAAAAAGGTGCCAAAACCATTTAATGAGGAAAGGACAGTCTTTTCAACAGACGGTGCTGGGAAAACTTGATATCCACATGTGAAAAAATGAAGGTCAGCTGCTTATATAACACCATGTACAAAAATTAATTTGAAATGGACCAAAGACCTAAAACTTCAAAACTCTTAGAAGAAAACAGAGGGAGAACACTTCATTATATTAGATTTGGCACTAATTTTTTTGGTATGACACTAAAGGCATAGACAAAAAAAAAAAAGACAAACTGGACTGAATCAAAATTTAAAACTTTTATGCATCAAAGGACACTATCAACAGTGTAAAAAGACAGCCTGTCAAATGGGAGAAAATATTTGCAAATAACATATCTAAGAAGGGATTAATGTCTAGAATATATAGGGAGAACACCTGAAACTCAACAAGACAACCCCATTCAAAAATGGGAAAAGGACTTGAATAGACATTTCAAAGAAATAAAAATGGCCAATAAGGATGTGGAGAAATTGGAACCTGTGTACTGCTGGTCAAATGTAAAATGGTGTAGTGTCTGCAGAAGATGGTGTAGCAGTTCCTCAGAAATTAAAAATAGAATTATATGACCCAGCATTTCTACTTCTAGGTATATCCCCAAAAAGAATTGACAACAGGGATGTGCACCGGTATTTGTACACCCATGTTTATAGCAACATTATTCCCAACAGCCAAAAAGTGGAAACAACCAAGTGTCCATCAACGGATGAACAGATAAATAAAATGTGACATGTACATACAGTGGAATATTATGCAGCCTTTAAAATGAAGAATATTCTGGGCCGGCCCGGTGGCGCACTGGAGAGTGCGCCGCTTGGGAGCGCGGCGGCACTCCCACCGAGGGTTCGGATCCCATGTGGAGACTGGTTTCCACTCACTGGCTGAGTGCGGTGCGGGCGCAACACCGAGGGTTGCGATCCCGTTGCCAGTCCCCGGTACAGGCGTGACACTGAGGGTTGCGATCCCGTTACCGGTCAGAAAAAAGACAAAAAGGAAAAAAAAAATGAAGAACATTCTGACACGTGGTGCTGTGACGTGAATGAACCTTGAAGACAGGCTGAGTGAAGTCAGCTAGTCAGGAAAGGAGAGAGATGGTGTGATTTCACTCATATGAAGTACTTAGAGTGGTTAATTCATGGTGAGAGAAAGTAGAATGG